>NC_134695.1:108160031-108460031 GCF_050947455.1 Rhinoderma darwinii
ACACATACACACACACACGCAACACATACACACACAGACACATACACACACGCACATACATACACTCACACACACAGACACACACACACTCACATACACACACACACACACGCACGCACAGACACACACACAAACAGACACACACACAGAGACACACACGGATCTGTATTGCATTATGGGCCTACACTGTTCCTCTAATTTTACACATTCCGTAAGAAGAAAAGAAAATGTGTCATGCTCCACCACACTCCATAGGGAGGATATGGTGTCTCATTAAAGCACCGCACGGCGACAGAGGGTAAAATACAGAATTGTAACTTGTCAGATATACAATACATGTTAGAGGCTTTAGTACTTGCTGTAAGAGGTGTAAATGGAAGTCTTCCCAGCACATGATTCATCAAAACTCTACACAGGTTAGGCTCTGTTCACAACACCATTAGAGCCCGAAACCTCACTGACCCATTAGAAGTCAATGGGATCTTTTACACAACGGATCCATCATGATTGTCATAGCTCTGTCAATAAATCCTAGGATTTGTACCAGTCTAAATAAGAGCCAAGGCTTGATATGGAATCAATCATTTCAGTTTGTGAGGGTAAATAATCGTTTTCTAGGAGTCCTAAGCGGCATCCACTCCCCCACAACAGCCAAAATGGCTCCATTACCAATACCAGCAGAGTGCCCCATGAACAGTGCCAGTAGAGTTCCCCATAAACAGTGACAGTAGAGTGCCCCATAAACAGTGCCAGTAGAGTGCCCCATAAACAGTGCCAGTAGAGTGCCCCATAAACAGTGCCAGTACAGTGCCCCATAAACAGTGCCAGTAGAGTGCCCCATAAACAGTGCCAGTAGAGTGCTTCCCTGCATGCAGCCACAAGCAGGAGCTCAATGATACATGTTTACACAGCTACCATGCGGCCATAGAAATAAATATGCAGCAAGAGCCCCTGTTCTCAGCCGTCAGGAGACTTTCAGGAGACCTCCTGCTCTGCCGGGAGATTTCTTGTAGACCACTGGACAATCCTGGAGAGTAGGCAAGAATGACGTCTATGTGTTTAGTCAGACATAAACCCAAAGCACATTATTAACCCCTTCCCATCGCCGACATTTTTTTATTCACATTTTTTCCTCCCCACCTTCCAAAAGCCATTTTTTTTGTAGAAAATATTCCGGATTTTGCTGCGTTTTTTTTCCAAGTCTGTGAGATGGTGACATTTCCTCTGAAAAACGCAGGAATTCAGTCCACTTTCCGCAGCAGGAA
The DNA here is from genome assembly GCF_050947455.1 of Rhinoderma darwinii. Classification (NCBI taxonomy): domain Eukaryota; kingdom Metazoa; phylum Chordata; class Amphibia; order Anura; family Rhinodermatidae; genus Rhinoderma; species Rhinoderma darwinii. The sequence continues at coordinate 108,161,297 of NC_134695.1, forward strand.
TTTACATACAGCCGGTGAATTTCAGGACTGACATTTTGTGCAGCGTGTGGATAACATTCGCTCATTCACACCCACTTTGCTGCTACTGTATTCCGCTGCGTATTATCCGTTCGCAATTCCGAATGGAAAATACGCAGCCATTTTTGTTACGTGTGGACAAGCCCTTACAAAGAGAAAATTCATTATTAAAAATAAAATTTGTTTTGTGTTGCCATATTCTGAGTCATAACTTTTTAATTTTTCCGTCTATATGAGGGCTTATTTTCTGCAGGCCGAGCTGTAGTTTTAATTTGTACCATTTTGGGGTACATAAGACTTTTTGACCACTTTTTATTAAATTCTTTTGTGGGATACGAGGTGACTAAAAAACACAGCGATTTTGGGGCTTTCATTTTATATTGTAACAGTTTGGACTTTTACAGGTGTCGCGATTCCAGATATGTTAAAAAAAATAATCCACTGCTTTTGAGCGAAAATGTTTTTATTTTTAATATTCTTTTGGTCTATGTAAAAAAAAAAAAATGAACAGGGAGATGTGCTGCCAACAACGGTAATATTTTCGGCTGCATAAACGTTACAATCAGCCGATGAACGAGCGTTATACCCAGAAAAGGAGTATACAGTTACTCACAAAAGATAAAGAATAAAATCAAAATATACAACTCATCAAACCAAACCAAACAACAATCCCCAGTAGAAGAGTAGAAGCCCTAACATTTAATATAAAAATGCAAGAATCCCCAAAATACTGCAAAGGGGGATATCACTGACAATATTGTTCACAACCTGTGCAAAGCCAATACTATAAGAAAGGCACAAATGATACCTTCTCATTCAGGCCCAAAGGAGCTTGGGTGCGTAACCTTATGATCCAACGACATTCAATTTGCTCATGACGTTTGGCTAGATTCCCTCCTCGGGAGCCCAAAGAAAGTTTAGCAATTTCAGGAACTTTTAAATCCTGACATCTGCCCTTGTGTTTCTCCCTAAAGTGCTTAGGTATTGGTTTAAATTTGATGAGTTTCTGAGGGTCCAATTTCACTGCTGCCCTGATGTTCCTGGGTACGTACCCTCAGATCTCGTGTGGTCATACCCACGTATATCAAACCACAAGTGCATGTAGCGCGATATATGACCCCCGTGGTACTGCAATTAATGACGTGCACAATTTTGTGTTCATCACATCCTGATGAATCACAAAATGTGTCTGTCCTAACAATCATGCTACAGATTGAGCAGTGGCCACATGGGAATGAGCCCCACTTAGGGCCCGATGACACACAGGGAGGTACATAATGGCTTCTTACTAACATGTCCTTTAGTGTTCTGCTTCTTTTAGCCACCCATCAATGGTCGGTGTGGAAGAACACCCCATAAGATAGGGATCATTCTGCCATTGTGTGTTAGAGTTGGTTACAAATCTGACCAGATTTCCTTTGATCTACGTACCTTTTGTCTCAACAGAATGTCCCAATTAGTACTCCTTGCTCTTTGGCATCCTTTTTCAGCATCTATATTTCTGTAGCCACGTTGTCTTAATCTCTGTTTCAGATTTGAGGCCTGTTCTTTAAAATTCAGATGAGAAATAAATCACTCATTTAGCCCTCAAGAATTGGCCTCTCGGGATGGAACGCACAATATGAGGAGTATAAAACGATGATGCGTGCAATAAAGAATTCACCGCTGTTGCTTTCCGAAAGATGGTCGTGCTTAAATGACCGTTATACAAAACCAAGAAATTTATGTCAAGAAATTCCTACAATTTCTTAGGACTGGAAAACCCCTTTAAGCTAAAGGGTTTTCCCACTAAGAACATTTATCACCTATCCACTGGATAGGTGATAAATATATGATCGCTAAGGGCCCCACTACTGGGACCCCCACCGACCATGTACTAACTCCTTATGAAATTTTGTTCGAAAATTACCCAGGTTGCCCATAACACCTACAGACTCAGAACTATATTTGTCACATGACACCCTTGTTCAATATGTGATAAGGCTTCAGAAGAAGTTTTAGGCTTGGTTTACAATGTGCGTTTTTGTTGCGTTTTTAGCATTCTTTTTTTGTTTGGTTTGATGAACTTCCACGTTAGTTTATCTACCAAAACAAAAAAAAATTCATGGCAAAAACGCACAGTGTAAACCCAGCCTGAGAGAGTTAAGACTCAGGTGCAGGAGGCTCAACATAAATGTACTGAAGAGACTTATTCCGTTAATCTGTGAAACTTTATAATGATCAATTAGTTTTACATTCTGGTTTATTTACAGTGCTTTGGGGAAGTCTCTTCAAGGTACTGCTGCTGACCATCCTTACTGCCGTGAGGTGTGAAAGAAGAGATACCTGGATGGATTCTTCCTATGTGAAGAAATCTGCACATATTATTTAGACCGACTCATCACCCCTGAGAGAAACCAATTATTACTGGAGACCTGCGAGCAGTTGTAACTTGATCCTCTGTTAGACGGAAAATTCCTTGACCTGGAGGAAAAGATAAGTGGGTCTGAGGATAATATACCGCACAGAAGACCCCCAGGTGAGAAGAAGGAGGTTGCTTCATGTAAGCCCACCTCACATGAAACAGCTGCAACAGGTACTGTTCTTTGCTCCCCTACAAGAGGTCAAGAATAATAGCATTAGATTCTACAGTATTTGATGACAGCCAGTCTCCTGAAACTCTGCAATGGCCGACTTCTTCAATCCACTTGGACCTAAACCAGACAAAGGACTATGGAGTTTCATTGCTCGTAGCTCTATACATCATAGTCTATGTATTTCAGCTTTCTGACATCATTCTTTTCTTAAAGCAATCTGACAACGACACTCTTACCAAACAACTTAGAATACTCCAACGTGACTTCAGTGAAATACAGGAGTGAATTGTATATTACTGCAAACTAAATCGGAAGTACTGATACCTATGATTATCGACTTTCTGACATCATTCTTCCTTAACCCCTTCCCTCTTTGGCCGCTTTCGACCTTCCTGACAGAGTGTAAAGGATCTGCCAGGTACTACGTCTGTGTATACTCCCGAGATTAATCAGTCGACACCTGAGGCCAGACCTCTTAGACTGACACCGGCTCCCACCAACCAGGGTGGCAGGCTCAGGAGTGGGAGAGCCTATCGCGGCCTGGTCAGTCGGAGTTAGCTCCGCCCCCTGTTCATTTATACCTGCCGTGTTCTCTTCCTCAGTGCTTGTTATTCTTCTTGGATTCCTGGCCCCACTGCTGCCTTGCTCCAGCCTGCTTCTGCCGTGCTTCTGCCTTGCTTCAGTTCCGCTTATCCTGCTTCGCTTTGCCCCTGGCTTGCTTCCTGCTCCGTGCTCTGCGTTTCTATACTCCACTACATCCTGATCCTGACTGGCTCATTCACTGCTCCGTTTCCTCGCGGCGTTCCATGGCCTACTGCCCCTTCCCTTGCGTGTTCCCTGTTTGTACTCCCTTGCACTTAGACAGCGTAGGGACCGCCGCCAAGTTGTACCCCGTCGCCTAGGGCGGGTCGTTGCAAGTAGGCAGGGACAGGGCGGTGGGTAGATTAGGGCTTACTTGTTCCCTTCACCTCCTTCCTGCCATTACATAATAACAAGCCCATACCTAGTCTACTATTTCTCCTACGCTGACGCTATCATGGACCCCCTTGAGACCCTGACCCAGCAGATGCAGGGCCTCTCCCTACAGGTCCAGGCCCTGGCTCAGAGGGTCAACCAGGCTGACGCTGCCTTAGTAGTACCCCTCACCTCCCCTCTAGAACCCGACCTCAAGTTACCTGACCGGTTCTCAGGGGACCGTAAGACTTTTCTCTCCTTCCGGGAGAGTTGCAGACTTTATTTCCGCCTAAAACCTCACTCCTCAGGTTCCGAGAACCAGCGGGTGGGTATCATTATATCCCGACTCCAGGAAGGGCCCCAAGAGTGGGCCTTCTCCTTGGCTCCTGACGCCCCTGAACTTTCCTCCGTTGATCGTTTTTTCTCTGCCCTCGGACTCATTTACGACGAGACTGACAGGACTGCCTTAGCCGAGAGTCAGCTGGTGACCTTACGTCAGGGTAGGAGACCTGTTGAGGAATACTGTTCTGATTTTAGAAAGTGGTGCGTAGCTTCTCGGTGGAACGACCCGGCCCTAAGGTGCCAGTTTAGGTTAGGATTATCTGACGCCCTGAAGGATCTGCTGTTAGCTACCCCTCTTCTGACTCCCTAGACCAGGTTATGGCCCTAGCAGTACGACTTGACCGACGTCTCAGGGAACGTCAGCTTGAACGTTTCAATGTGTTCCCCTCTGACTTCCCTGCGATTCCCCCCGAGGTCCCGTCTCCTCGCTCTTCCACGGAGGACTCGGAGGTACCTATGCAACTCGGGGCCTCCATGTCCCCTCGACAACGTAGAGTGTTTCGCAGGAAGAATGGTCTCTGCTTCTATTGTGGGGACGACAAGCATCTACTGAACACCTGTCCCAGGCGCAAGAATAAACAGCCGGAAAACTTCCGCGCCTAAGTGATCATCGGGGAGGTCACTTGGGCGCACAGGTATTTCCCGTTAATATGAAACGCAATAAAATTTTGCTTCCCTTTCAGGTCTCGTTTGCTGGCCGGTCTGCCACTGGCAGTGCCTTCGTGGATTCTGGCTCATCTGCTATTATCATGTCTGTGGAATTTGCTATGTCTCTAAAAATGCCTTTTGTTGATTTGCCTTATCCTATCCCGGTAGTGGGTATCGACTCCACTCCTCTTGCTAATGGTTATTTTACTCAGCATACTCCTGTTTTTGAACTCCTTGTTGGCTCCATGCATTTGGAGCAGTGCTCTGTACTGGTGATGCAGGGATTATCGTCCGATCTGGTATTAGGTCTTCCCTGGTTGCAGCTGCATAATCCCATGTTTGATTGGAATACTGGGGATCTCACCAAATGGGGTAGTGAATGCCTGATGTCATGTCTTTCGGTTAACTCTATTTCTCCCCGGGAGGAGGTAAACACGCTTTCTGAGTTTGTTCAGGACTTCGCTGATGTGTTTTCTAAGGAGGCCTCCGAGGTGTTGCCCCCTCATAGAGATTACGATTGCGCCATCAATTTGGTGCCTGGTGCCAAGCTTCCTAAGGGTAGGATATTTGATCTTTCATGTCCTGAACGTGAAGCTATGAGGGAGTATATCCAAGAATGCCTGGCCAAGGGTTTCATTCGCCCCTCGACTTCTCCTGTAGGTGCTGGCTTCTTCTTCGTGGGGAAGAAGGATGGTGGTCTTAGGCCGTGCATTGATTATCGGAACCTGAATAAGATCACCGTAAGGAACCAGTATCCCCTTCCTTTGATTCTGGATCTTTTTAATCAGGTTCAGGGGGCCCAATGGTTTTCTAAGTTCGATCTACGGGGGGCATATAACCTTATCCGCATCAAAGAGGGGGATGAGTGGAAAACTGCGTTCAACACACCCGAAGGTCATTTCGAATACCTGGTCATGCCCTTTGGGTTGTGTAAAGCCCCTGCCGTCTTCCAGAATTTTATTAATGAAATTCTGAGAGATTACCTGGGTAATTTTCTTGTAGTGTACCTTGATGACATACTGGTGTTTTCCAAGGACTGGTCCTCCCACGTGGAGCATGTCAGGAAAGTCCTCCAGGTCCTCTGGGAAAATAATCTGTTTGCGAAGACCGAAAAATGTGTGTTTGGGGTACAGGAGATACCATTTTTAGGTCAAATCCTCACTCCTCATGAATTCCGCATGGACCATGCCAAGGTTCAGGCTGTGGCGGAATGGGTCCAACCTGCCTCCCTGAAGGCGCTACAGTGTTTTTTGGGGTTCGCTAACTAATACAGGAGATTTATTGCCAACTTCTCGGTCGTCGCTAAGCCTCTTACGGACCTTACTCGCAAGGGTGCTGATGTCCTCCATTGGCCCCCTGAGGCCGTCCAGGCTTTTGAGACCCTCAAGAAGTGCTTTATCTCGGCCCCGTGCTGGTTCAGCCCAACCAAAGGGAGCCATTTATTGTGGAGGTTGACGCATCCGAGGTGGGAGTGGGGGCCGTCTTGTCCCAGGGTACCAGCTCCCTCACCCATCTCCGCCCCTGTGCTTACTTCTCTAGGAAGTTTTCGCCCACGGAGAGTAACTATGATATTGGCAACCGCAAACTTTTAGCCATTAAATGGGCTTTTGAAGGGTGGTGTCACTTCCTGGAGGGGGCCAGACACCAGGTAACGGTCCTTACTGACCACAAGAATCTGGTTTTCCTAGAATCTGCCCGGAGGCTTAATCCTAGACAAGCTCGTTGGGCACTATTCTTTACCAGATTTAATTTCTTGGTTACCTATAGGGCTGGGTCCAAAAATATTAACCCCTTCGCGCTCAGCGACGTAATAATCCGTCGCGCTAACTGTATCGTTAGCGCTCAGCGACGGATTATTACGTCGCGGGGATAACGGCCATTTCGGCCGTCTTCCCGACACATACAGGAGCTGTGACAGCTGCTGTCTTGTTCAGCAGCTGTCACAGCTCCTACAGCGGGGACCGATCGCTGTGTCCCCGCTGATTAACCCCTTAAAAGCCGTGTTCAATAGTGATCACGGCTTTTTAGGGGTTAAGCTACAATCGCCAGCCTGCTACGCGATAGCGGCTGGCGATGGTGGCTATGGCAACCGGACACCAAACAATGGTGTCCGGCTCTGCCATCGACGGAAGCCTAGTGGGTCCTGACGAAGTCAGGACCCACTATGCTTGCTGTCAGTGAGTAGCTGACAGTTCTAATACACTGCACTACGCATGTAGTGCAGTGTATTAGAATAGCGATCAGGGCCTCCTGCCCTCAAGTCCCCTAGTGGGACAAAGTAATACAGTAAAAAAAAGTTAAAAAAAGTTGTGTAAAAATAAGAAAATAAAAGTTTTAAAAGTATTAAAAGTAAAAATCCCCCCTTTTCCCTTATCAGTCCTTTATTATTAATAAAAATATATAAACAAACAAATAAACTATACATAATTGGTATTGCCGCGTCCGTAACGGCCTGAACTACAAAATTATTTCGTTATTTATCCCGCGCGGTCAACGCCGTAAAAGAAAATAATAATAAACCGTACCACAATAACAATTGTTTGGTCACTTCACCTCGCAAAAAATGGAATAAAAAGAGATCAAAAAGTCACATGTACCGAAAAATGGTACTGATCGAAACTACAGTTCGTTACGCAAAAAATAAGTCCTCGCACGGCTTTATTGATGGAAAAATAAAACCGTTATGGCTCTTAGAATAAGGTAACACAAAAAGTGAATGATTGTTTACAAAACGTATTTTATTGTGGAAACGCCATAAGAAATAAAAAAAAACTATAAACATCTGGTATCGCCGTAATCGTATCGCCCCGCAGAATAAAGTGAATATGTCATTTATAGCGTACGGTGCACGCTGTAAAAAAAATAGATTAAAAAAACAATAGTAGAATTGCTGTTTTTTAGTCACCACGCCACCTAAAAATAGAATAAAAACTGATCAAAAAGCCGCATGCACCCCAAGAAAACTACAATGGATTCCTCAAGGGGTCTAGTTTTCAAAATGGGGTCACTTTTGGTGGTTTTCCACTGTTTTGGCACCACAAGACCTCTTCAAACTGGACATGGTGCCTAATAAAAAGGATGCCTCAAAATCCTCTAGGTGCTCCTTTGCTTCGGAGGCCGGTGCTTCAGTCCATTACCGCACTAGGGCCACATGTGGGATATTTCTCAAAACGGCAGAATCTGGGCAATACGTATTAAGTTGCGTTTCTCTGGTAAAACCTTTTGTGTTATAAAAAAATGGTATAAAGAGGATTTTCTGTCAAAATTTTTTTTTTAATTTCACCTCTACTTTGCTCTAAATTCCTGTGAAACACCTAAAGGGTTCATAAACTTTCTAAATGCTGTTGTGAATACTTTGAGGGGTCTAGTTTCTAAAATGGGGTGTTTGATAGGGGTTTCTAATATATAGGTCCATCAAAGCAACTTCAGAACTGAACTGTAACCTAAAAAAAAATAAAAAATCAGGCAATACTTGGCTTCTTACATCATACTGATAATGAGCCGTGCCCACCCCGAGATGACCCCAGTTTTGAACGTTTGTATAAACGGAGACCCCTATTAGACCGTTTCAGTGCCCAGTTTTCCCAAGCATAAACCCCCAAGAAGTGTATTTCTATTGATGAGTCCTTGGTGGATTTTAAAGGGAGGCTTCAATTCCGCAAGTACCTGCCGGGTAAGAAAGCAAGGTATGGCGTGAAGATGTATGAGCTGTGCGAGAGTGTATCAGGGTATACCTACAGGTTTAGGATATATGAAGGGAAGGACACCAGTGCTCATGCCCCAGAATGCCCCCCCCTTACTGGGAGTTAATGCAAAAATTGTGTGGGATTTGGTACACCCACTGCTGGACCAGGGTTACCACCTCTACCTGGATAATTTTTATAGAGGCGTCCCACTCTTCAACTGCCTCGCTTCCAGTCCTGTGGCATGCGGCACTGCTAGAAGAAATCTGAGAGGCCTCCCTAAGACTCTGCAGGGCAAACAAGAAGGGGTGAGCGCAGGGCACATTCTAGCAGCAACATATTGTGTGTCAAGTACAAGGACAAGAGAGATGTCACACCAGTACCCATGTACCTGTACGAGGTACCAGTACAGAGACCCCTAAACCAGACTGCATCCTGGACTACAATAGGTACATGGGAGGGGTGGACTTGTTAGATCAAGTCCCGAAGCCCTACAGCGCCATGCGGTGTGGTATAAGAAGCTGGCCGGGCACATCATACAGATGGCATTGTACAATGTGTACGTGCTACGTCGATGTACAGGCCAGAGGGGAACTTTCCTGGAATTTCAAGAGGTGATTATCAAGAACCTAATCTTTAGGGACCAGGAAGGGGGGGGCACCCAGTACTTCTGGAAGCGAGCCCACACGCATCGTACCAGGGCAACACTTTCCAGGAGAAGTTCCCCAAACTGGCAAGAAGGGAAAAAGTCAAAAGAGGTGCAAAGTCTGCTATAAGAGGGGTATAAGGGAGGACACAATATATCAATGTAACGCGTGTCCCGAAAAACCAGAGCTCTGTATGAAAGAGTGACTTAAAATTTATCATACATCCCTTGTTTTATAATTTACCCCAATTCTACTTACCCTGATGCACAGCTTATCCCCCCTCGTCTTTCCCCTCTGAGCCCTGCTGTGTGCCCAGGCAGCTGATAACAGCCACATGTAGGGTATTGCCATACCTGGGAGAACCCACATTACAGTTTATGGGGTGTATCTCTCCGGTCAAAATGCTCACTACACCTCTAGATGAATGCCTTAAGGGTGTAGTTTTTAAAAAGGGGTCACTTCTTGCGGGTTTCAACTGTACTGGGGCTTTTGCACACATGACTTTGCGCGAGAAAATCCCCAGTAGGCCAAATGGTGGTCCTTTCGTTCTGAGCCCTCCCATGGGCCCAAACCGCAGTTTATCACCACAAATGGGGTATTGCTGCACTCAGGACAAATTGCGCAACAGAATGGGGTATTTTATTTCTTGTGAAAATAAGAAATTTTCAGCCAAAACTACATATTATTGGACAAAATTAATTTTGTTTTAATTCCAAGCCCAATTCAAATAAGTTCTGTGAAAAAACTATGGGGTCAAAATGGTCACAACACCCATAAATTAATTCCTTGAGGGGTGTAGTTTCCAAAATGGGGTCACTTCTGGTGGGTTTCCATTGCTTTGATACCTCTGGGGCTCTGCAAATGCGACATGGCACCCGAAAACCAAACCAGCAAAATCTGTACTCCAAGAAACACATAGCGCTCCTTTCCTTCTGAGCCCTCCCATGGGCCCAAACAGCAGTTTATCATCACAAATGGGGTATTGTCGCACTCAGGAGAAATTGGGCAACAAAATGTAGTATTTTATTTCTTGTGAAAATAAGAATTTTTGAGCTAAAACGACATATTATTGGAAAAAATATTTTTTTTTTTAATTCCCAGCCCAACTCAAATAAGTTCTGTGAAGAAACTATGGAGTCTAAATGGTCACAACACCCATAAATGAATTCCTTGAGGGGTGTAGTTTCCAAAATGGGGTCAGTTCTAGTGGGTTTCCATTGCTTTGATACCTCTGGGGCTCTGCAAATGCGAGATGGCACCCGAAAACAAAACCAGCAAAATCTGCACTCCAAAGAACACACAGCGCTACTTTACTTCTGAGGCCTCCCATGGGCCCAAACTGCAGTTTATCGCCACAAATGGGGTATTGCTGCACTCAGGAGAAATTGGGCAACAAAATGGGGTATTTTGTTCCCTGTGAAAATAAGACATTTTGATAAAAAATGACATCTTATTGGAAAAAAATTAATTTTTTTCATTTCACAGCCCAATTCAAATAGGTGCTGTGAAAAAACTGTGCGGTCAAAATTGTAACAACAACCATATTTGAATTCCTTGAGGGGTGTAGTTTCCAAAATGGGGTCACTTCTGTGGGTTTCCATTGCTTTGATACCTCTGGGGCTCTGCAAATGCAACATGGCACCCGAAAACCAATCCAGCAAAATCTGGACTCCAACAAACACATAGCGCTCCTTTCATTCTGAGCCCTCCCATGGGCCCAAACGGCAGTTTATCACCACAAATGGGGTATTGCCGCACTAAGGACAAATTGGGCAACAAAATGGGGTATTTTGTTCCCTGTGAAAATAATAAATTTTGATCACAAATGACATCTTATTGGAAAAAATGACATTTTTTTAATTTCACAGCCCGATTCAAATAGGTGCTGTGAAAAAACTGTGCGGTCAAAATGGTAACAACAACCATAAATGAATTCCTTGAGGGGTGTAGTTTCCAAAATGGGGTCACTATTCGGGGATTCCTACTGTTTTGGCACCTCAACACCTCTTCAAACCTGGCATGCTGCCTAAAATATATTCTAATAAAAAAAGAGGACTCAAAATGCACTAGGTGCTTCTTTGCTTCTAGGGCTTGTGTTTTTGTCCATGAGCGCAGTAGAGCCACATGTGGGACATTTCTAAAAACTGCAGAATCTGGACAATACATATTTAGTAGTGTTTCTCTGGTAAAACCTTCTGTGTTACAGAAAAAAAATGAATAAAATTGAAATTCAGCAAGAAAAATGAAATTTGCAAATTTCACCTCCATTTTGCTTTAATTCTTGTGAAATGCCTGAAGGGTTAAAAAACTTTCTAAATGCTGTTTTGAATACTTTGAGGGGTCTAGTTTTTAAAATGGGGTGTTTTATCAGGGTTTCTAATACATAGGCCCCTCAAAGCCTCTTCAGAACTGAAGAAGTACCTTAAAAAAAAGGATTTTGAAATTTTCTTAAAAATATGAGAAATTGCTGTTTATGTTCTAAGCTTTGTAACGTCCAAGAAAAATAAAAGAATGTTCAAAAAACGATGCCAATCTGAAGTAGACATATGGGAAATGTGAACTAGTAACTATTTTGGGTGGTATAACCGTCTGTTTTACAAGCAGATGCATTAAAATTCTGAAAAATGCTATTTTTTCAAAATTTTCACTAAATTTTGCAATTTTTCACCAATAAACACTGAATATATCGACCAAATTTTACCACGAATATGAAGCCCAATGTGTCACGAGAAAACAATCTCAGAATCGCTTGGATAGGTTTAAGCATTCCGACGTTATTACCACATAAAGTGAAATATGTCAGATTTGAAAAATGGGCTCTGAGCCTTAAGGCCAAAACTAGGCTGCGTCCTTAAGGGGTTAAGGCTGATGCACTGTCACATAGTTTCATGGCCAATCCTCCTCCCGAGAAGGATCCTGCTATTATTTTACCCCCTGGTATAATCGTTTCTGCCACTGATTCTGATTTCGCTTCTGACATCGCGGCTGATCAAGGTTCAGCTCCCGGGAACCTCCCTGGGGACAAACTGTTTGTCCCCCTGCAATACCGGCTAAGGGTACTCAGGGAAAACCATGACTCCGCACTATCTGGTCATCCTGGCATCTTGGGTACCAAACACCTCATTACCAGAAACTATTGGTGGCCTGGGTTGCCCAAAGACGTTAGGGCTTACGTCGCCGCTTGTGAGGTTTGTGCTAGGTCCAAGACCCCTAGGTCCCGACCTGCGGGCTTACTACGTTCCTTGCCCATTCCCCAGAGACCTTGGACCCATATCTCCATGGATTTTATCACCGATTTGCCTCCATCTCAGGGCAAGTCGGTGGTGTGGGTGGTAGTAGACCGCTTCAGCAAGATGTGCCACTTTGTGCCCCTTAAGAAACTACCTAACGCCAAGACGTTAGCTTCCTTGTTTGTTAAACACATTCTGCGTCTCCATGGGGCCCCAGTCAATATCGTTTCTGACAGAGGGGTACAATTTGTTTCCTTATTTTGGAGAGCTTTTTGTAAAAAGTTGGAGATTGATCTGTCCTTCTCCTCCGCCTTCCATCCCGGAACTAATGGCCAAACGGAAAGGACTAACCAATCCCTGGAACAATATTTAAGGTGTTTCATCTCTGACTGTCAATTTGATTGGGTCTCATTCCTTCCCCTCGCCGAATTTTCCCTGAATAACCGGGTCAGTAACTCGTCAGGGGTCTCCCCGTTTTTCTGTAATTTCGGGTTTAACCCAAGGTTCTCCTCCATTTCTCCTGGTTGTTCCAATAATCCAGAGGTAGAGGACGTTCATCGGGAACTGTGCACAGTCTGGGCCCAGGTTCAGAAGAACCTAGAGGCGTCCCAGAGCGTACAAAAGATTCAGGCTGATAGTAGACGTTCTGCTAACCCCCGGTTTGTCGTCGGGGATCTGGTCTGGTTGTCGTCCAGGAACTTGCGCCTTAAGGTCCCGTCCAGGAAGTTTGCTCCCCGATTTATTGGACCTTATAAGGTCATTGAAGTCCTCAACCCTGTATCCTTCCGTCTGGAGCTGCCCCCATCCTTTCGCATACATGACGTCTTCCATGCCTCCCTCCTTAAACGCTGCTCCCCGTCCTGGTCCCCCTCGAGGAAACCTCCTGTTCCCGTTCTCACCCCTGAGGGGGTGGAATTCGAGGTGGCCAAGATTATGGACAGTAGGATGATCCAGGGCTCCCTCCAGTACCTGGTCCATTGGAGAGGATACGGGCCGGAGGAGAGGACTTGGGTACCTGCTCGAGATGTTCACGCTGGGGTATTCATCAGGAGCTTCCACCTTCTCTTCCCCACTAAACCGGGTCCTCTTAGTAAGGGTCCGGTGGCCCCTCATAAAAGGGGGAGTACTGTAAAGGATCTGCCAGGTACTACGTCTGTGTATACTCCCGAGATTAATCAGTCGACACCTGAGACCAGACCTCTTAAACTGACACCGGCTCCCAGGGTGGCAGGCTCAGGAGTGGGAGAGCCTATCGCGGCCTGGTCAGTCGGAGTTAGCTCCGCCCCCTGTTCATTTATACCTGCCGTGTTCTCTTCCTCAGTGCTTGTTCAATTCTTCTTGGATTCCTGGCCCCACTGCTGCCTTGCTCCAGCCTGCTTCTGCCGTGCTTCTGCCTTGCTTCAGTTCCGCTTATCCTGCTTCGCTTTGCCCCTGGCTTGCTTCCTGCTCCGTGCTCTGCGTTTGTATACTCCACTACATCCTGATCCTGACTGGCTCATTCACCGCTCCGTTTCCTCGCGGCGTTCCGTGGCCTACTGCCCCTTCCCTTGCGTGTTCCCTGTTTGTACTCCCTTGACTTAGATAGCGTAGGGACCGCCGCCAAGTTGTACCCCGTCGCCTAGGGCGGGTCGTTGCAAGTAGGCAGGGACAGGGCGGTGGGTAGATTAGGGCTCACTTGTTCCCTTCACCTCCTTCCTGCCATTACACAGAGCCTCATTTTTCAAATCTGACATGTTTCACTTTATGTGGTAATAACTCCGGAATGCTTTTACCTATCCAAGTGATTCTGAGATTGTTTTCTCGTGACACATTGGACTTTATGTTACTGACAAAATTTTCCCGATACATTCAGTATTTAATTGTGAAAAACACCAAAATTTAGCGAAAAATTGCAAAAATTTGCATTTTTCTCAATTTAAATGTATCTGCTTGTAAGACAGGCAGTTATACCACACAAAAATGTTGCTAACTAACATCCCCCATATGTCTACTTTAGATTGGCATCGTTTTTTGAACATCATTTTATTTTTCTAGGACGTTACAAGTCTTAGAACTTTAGCAGCAATTTCTCACATTTTCAAGAAAATGTCAAAATGCTATTTTTACAGGGGCCAGTTCAGTTGTGAAGTGGCTTTGAGGTCCTTAGATTTTAGAAACCCTCAATAAGTCACCCCATTTTAAAAACTGCACCCCTCAAAGTATTCAAAACAGCATTTAGAAAGTTTCTTAACCCTTTAGACATTGCGCAGGAATTAAGGCAAAGTAGAGGTGAAATTTACAAAGTTCATTATTTTTTTCCTGAAATTCATTTTGAATCCATTTTTTTTGTACCACAGAATGTTTTACCCAAGAAATGCAACTCAATATTTATTTTCCAGGTTCTGCAGTTTTAGGAAATATCCCACATGTGGCTCTAGTGTGCTACTGGACTGAAGCACCGGCCTCAGAAGCAAAGGAGCACCTGGTGGATTTTGGGTCTCCTTTTTATTAGAATATATTTTAGGCACCATGTCAGCTTTGAACAGGTCTTGTGGAACTAAAACAGTGGAAACCCCCCAAAAGTGACCCCATTTGGGAAACTACACCCCACGAGGAATTTATCTAGGGTTGTAGCAAGCATTTTGACTGGCCAGTTTTTTTGCAAACATTTTTGTAACTAGGCCATGAAAATGAAAATCTACATTTTTTCAAATAAAATGTATGTTTAGCTAATTTCCAAAAGAACTAAAGTAGAAAAAGCACCACAACATTTGTAGAGCAATTTCTCCCGAGTAAAACAATACCCCACATGTGGTAATAAACGGTTATTTGGACACACAGCAGGGCTTAGAATGGAAAGAGCGCCATTTGGCTCTTGGAGCTCAAATTTAGCAGGAATGGTTTGCGGAGGCCATGTCGCATTTGCAAAGCCCCCTAGGGGACAAAACAGTGGAAACCCCCAACAAGTGACCCCATTTTGGAAACTATACCCCTCTAGGAATTTATCTAGGGGTGTAGCAAGCATTTTGACAGGCCAGTTTTTTTGCAAAAATTTTTGGAACTAAGTCATGAAAATGAAAATCTACATTTTTTTCAAATAAAATGTAGGTTTAGCTAATTTTTTTTCATTTCCACAAGGACTAAAGGAGAAAAAGCACCATAAAATTTGTAAAGAAATTTCTCATGAGTAAAACAATACCCCACATGTGGTAATAAACGGTTGTTTGGACACACGGCAGGGCTTAGAAGGGAAAGAGCACCATTTGGCTCTTGGAGCTCAAATTTAGTAGGAATGGTTTGCGGAGGCCATGTCGCATTTGCAAAGCAACTGAGGGGACAAAACAGTGGAAACCCCCAACAAGTGACCCCATTTTGGAAACTTTACCCCTTGAGGAAATTATCTAGGGGTATAGTGAGCATTTTGACCCCACAGGTTTTTTGCAGAAATTTTTGGAAGTAGGCTGTGAAAATGAAAATCTACATTTTTTCAAATAAAATGTAGGTTTAGCTAATTTTTTTTCATTTCCACAAGGACTAAAGGAGAAAAAGCACCATAAAATTTGTAAAGACATTTCTCCCGAGTAAAACAATACCCCACATGTAGTGTTAAATGGCTGTTTGGAGACACGGCGAGGCTGAGAAGGGAAAGAGCGCCATTTGGCTTTTGGAACTCAAATTTAGCAGGAATGGTTTGCGGAGGCCATGTCGCATTTGCAAAGCCCCTGAGGGGACAAAACAGTGGAAACCCCCAACAAGTGACCCCATTTTGGAAACTACACCCCATGAGGAAATTATCTAGGAGTACAGTGAGCAGTTTGACCCCACAGGTGTTTTACAGAACTTATTGGAAGTAGGCCGTAAAAATGAAAATCTACATTTTTTCAAATAAAATGTAGGTTTAGGTATTTTTTTTTTCATTTCCACAAGGACTGAAGGAGAAAAAGCACCATAAAATTAGTAAAGCAACTTCTCCCGAGTAAAACAATACCCCACATGTGGTCAGAAACGGCTGTTTGGACACACGGTAGGGCTCAGAATGGAACTAGCACCATTTGGATTTTGGATAGTGTCTGGGCGCCATGTCACATTTGCTGAGCCCCTGTAGTACTAGTACAGTGGAAACACCCCAAAATTGACTCCATTTGGAAAACTGCACCCCCTGAGGAATCATCTAGGGGTATAGTGAAAATTTTGATCCCAAAGGTTTTTTGCTGAATTAATTCCAACAAGATGTAGTTTTAGATCAACATTTTTCATTTTTACAAGGAATAGAGAAGAAAAAGCACCCCAAAATTTGTAAAGTAATTTCTCCCGAGTACGGTAACACCCCATATGTGGTTATAATAGGCTGTTTATGTATATGGGAGCATTCAGAAGAAAAGGAGCGGTATTTATCTTTTGGAGCGTAGATTTTTCTGGAATGGTTTGCGGACGCCATGTTGCATTTGCAAAACCCCTGATGTACCAAACAAAAGTGACCCCGTTTTAGAAACTACACCCCTAAAGGCATTTATCAAGGGGTGTAGTGAGAATTTAGACTCCACAGGTGTTTTTCTGAAATGAATACGCAGTGGATGGTGCAAAGTGAAAATTGCAATTTTTCCACTGATCTGCCCATTCACCGCACAAGATGTTGTGCCCCTAGAGAATCTTACCCCATAAATTGTGTGCGGGGTACATCAGGGCATAATAAGAGGGTATAATAATGGGGTAAATAATACAATTATCCATAGATGTGTGTTACGATGTGAAGAGATCCGTTATGCGCAGGCCGGTGTCACACTGGTAAACGTTTTTCTTTCTTATCCCCCTTTTGTAACGCTCTGCACCTTTTGGGGACTTTTTCTCCTTCGTAGTTTGGGAAATATTACTGGGAAAGTTTTGCGCTGGTATAATACGGGCGCCCTCGCTTCCAGCGGATGTGCTATGTCCCTTTCCCTTTCCTAGTTCCTAAATACTAGGGTCCTGAAACTGAAGGAATGTTCCCCTCCGGCCTGCGCATTGAGATATTTTTTTTTTCATCACCCACCGCATTACTAGTGCCGTAACTTTTTTGTTTTTCAGTTGATTGAGCGGTGTGCGGGCTTGTTTTTTGCGAGACGGGCTGTAGATTTTATTGGTATCATTTTAGAACACATACAACTTTTTGATCACTTTTTATTTAATTTTTTGGTAAAGGAAATTACCAAAAACAAGCAATTCTGGAATCGTTTTTTATTGTTTTTTTTATCGGCATCCACAGTGCGCCCTAAATTACTTGTTAGCTTTATTCTGCGGGTCGATACGATTACGGTGATACCAAATTTATATAGTTTTTTTTATGGATTGTGGCTTTTGCACAAAAAAATCACTTTTTTTATAAAATCATTTGTTTTCTGTGTCGCCATATTCTAAGACCCATAACTTTTTTATTTTTGCGTGCACAAAGCGGTGTCGGGATTATTTTTTGCGGGACGAATTGTCGTTTTTATTAGTACTATTTTGGAGTAAATGTGACTTTT
The DNA here is from genome assembly GCF_050947455.1 of Rhinoderma darwinii. Lineage (NCBI taxonomy): Eukaryota > Metazoa > Chordata > Amphibia > Anura > Rhinodermatidae > Rhinoderma > Rhinoderma darwinii. The sequence goes on from NC_134695.1 coordinate 108,178,875, forward strand.
TGATCACTTTTTATAGCATTTTTTGGAAGGAGATGTGACCTAAAAACAAAGATTCTGGCGTTGTTTTTCATGTTTTTTTTTACGGCGTTCACCGTGCGGAATAAATTACATAATAGTTTTGTAGTTTGGGTCGTTACGGACGCGGCGATACCAATTATGTATAGTTTTTTTTATTTTTACGGTATTCCCATAATAAAAGACTTACTATGGGAAAAAAAGTCAGTTTAGCTTTATTTTTATTTTAAATGTGTGTGTTTTTATTGTTTTACCACATTTTTATTAACTTTTTTTTACTTTTCTGACTTGTCCCACTAGGGGACATGAGGGCCTGATGCCCCGATCGCTACTCTAATACACTGTACTACACACGAAGTGCAGTGTATTAGCGCTGTCAGTTATTCACTGACAGCAAGCCTATGAGGACACGCCGCAGGCGGGTCCTCATCGGCATTCGGTACAAGGCAGACTCGGACGCCATTTTCTGGCGTCCGATTGCCACAGCAACCCAGCGATTGCGTCACTGGGTTGCCGGTAGGGTGAAAACCTATCAGATGCTGCGCTCTATTGAGCGCAGCATCTGAGGGGTTAATCTGCCGGATCGGAGAATAGCTCCGGTCCTGGCAGTTACAGGAGGGTGCCAGCTGTATAATACAGCTGTCACCCCGCGGTGATGGTGCCGGCTCTGCTTCTGAGCCCGCACAATCACTGCGCCGTACATGTACGGCGCTTTGCGGGAAGCACCTCCCGACAGCGCCGTACATGTACGGCGCATGTCGGGAAGGGGTTAAAGCAATCTGACGACACTCTTACCAACCAACATCGCATACTCCAACGTGACCTCTGCCAAATACAAGATTGCATTGAATATTACTGCAAACAGAAATGGTACTGATACCTACGATTATCGAATAATAGGCCTCTGATGCATAAGAGGGAGTTGCAAGACCAATTAAAAGAGCCGTGGAACAATGGGTTACTGAAGATACATGAATCTAAAGAAAAGATAGTTAACAAACTGTTGAACTTGTTCTCATTCTCCATTTTCCTCAAGAGTAAGCCCTATTAAGACTTATTTGGCTACTCCTTTGATTCAGGGAGAATTATTACAAGGTACATGTGCACCTAATTTATTTAACAAAACCCTCAATAAGTGGAGAGCGACTAAATTATTGTTGGATAGGTTGCCATGGGTTAAAAAGCCATGGTTGTGTGGGCCTTTCTCAAAGGTGTATTTATTTGCATTGATGCTACCGCCGGGAGTATAGGCAATACTGTGGTCATGTTTGTATGCCAACATAATAGGGATTAATCTTTTTTTAGAGTATAACTCAATGGTACATTAATGATATGGAACAATGTTTGACATGTGTAGTCACACGTGCAAATGACACAGAGCAAAGACTTTGTAAAGCTGGTAAAGTTAATTGTCCTAACACAGGTCAGAAAAAGACAATTTTATAAATGTTTACATAACAAATGCTACCACACTAGAATCTTATGATGGGCAAGATTTAGGATTTAGGCAAGAGTTGCACCTAGACATTTAGTACTACTACTGATTGACTTTTACTCTTGTTAAACCCTCAATGTTTTGGAAACGGGTTGAGGACTTTGTCTTCATTAGAATGGGCCCCCTGCGATGCTGAGGCAGTTTGGATTCCACTCTTAGAAGGACTAGAGTGATGGTGATTTCACTGATCCTAGACCTGGAGTGGATTCTGTGCATTAGCCTCCCATGGGTGAACTGTTGCTATGTCAAAAAGATTTAGGTTAGCCAATCCAACAAAAAAAATGGATTAATCTGTCACCTAAATCTTACAGCAGTATTAGTAGAATGCTGTTCCTAGGTTAAATATGCTTTTTGAAGTTAGGAAAGAAACAAAAGTTAGAATGAGGATTAAATAAAAATTCAGGATGAAGACAACGGTCTGCAGCTTCGGCTCGACTGCCCCTTTCTTTTGAGTGGCCCCTCAATGTTTTGGAAACAGGTGGAAGACTTTATCTTCATTAGAATGGGCCCCCCTGCGATGCTGAGGCAGTTTAGACTCCACTCTTAGAAGGCCTAGAGTGATGGTGATTTCACTGATCCTAGACCCGGAGTGGACTCTGTGCATTAGCATCCCATGGGCGAACTGTTGTTATGTCAAAAAGATTTAGGTTAGCCAATCCAACCAAAAAATGTATCAATCTGTCACCTAAATGTTACATCAGTGTTAGTAGATCTCTGTCCTAGGGTAAATATGCTTTTTTTAAACTTAGGAAACAAACAAAAGATAGGATAAGGATTAAATAAAAAATCAGAATTATTACAAACGTCTGCAGCTTCGGTTCGACTGCCCCTTACATTTGAGTGGCCCCTCAATGTTTTGGAAACGGGTGGACTTTGTCTTCATTAGAATGGGCCCCCTGCGATGCTGAGGCAGTTTGGACTCCACTCTTAGAAGGGCTAGAGTGATGATGATTTCACTGATCCTAGACACGGGGTAAACTCTGTGCATTAGCATCCCATGGGCGACCAGTTGTTATGTCAAAAAGATTTAGGGAGGCCAATCCAAACAAAAAATTTATTAATCTGTCACCTAAATGTTACATCAGTATTAGTAGAACTCTGTACTAGGGTAAATATGCTTTTTTAAACTTAGGAAAGAAACAAAAGTTAGGATGAGGATTAAATTAAAATTCAGGATGAAGACAACCGTCTGCAGCTTCGGCTCGACTGCCCCTTTCTTTTGAGTGGCCCCTCAATGTTTTGGAAACAGGTGGAGGACTTTGTCTTCATTAGAATGGGCCCCCCTGCGATGCTGAGGCAGTTTGTACTCCACTCTTAGAAGGCCTAGAGTGATGGTGATTTCACTGATCCTAGACCCGGAGTGGACTCTGTGCATTAGCATCCCATGGGCGAACTGTTGTTATGTCAAAAAGATTTAGGTTAGCCAATCCAACCAAAAAATGTATCAATCTGTCACCTAAATGTTACATCAGTGTTAGTAGATCTCTGTCCTAGGGTAAATATGCTTTTTTTAAACTTAGGAAACAAACAAAAGATAGGATAAGGATTAAATAAAAAATCAGAATTATTACAAACGTCTGCAGCTTCGGTTCGACTGCCCCTTACATTTGAGTGGCCCCTCAATGTTTTGGAAACGGGTGGAGGACTTTGTCTTCATTAGAATGGGCCCCCTGCGATGCTGAGGCAGTTTGGACTCCACTCTTAGAAGGCCTAGAGTGATGATGATTTCACTTATCCTGGACCCGGGGTAAACTCTGTGCATTAGCATCCCATGGGCGACCTGTTATGTCAAAAAGATTTAGGGAGGCCAATCCAAACAAAAAATTGATTAATCTGTCAACTAAATGTTACATCAGTATTAGTAGAACTCTGTACTAGGGTAAATATGCTTTTTTAAACTTAGGAAAGAAACAAAAGTTAGGATGAGGATTAAATACAAATTCAGGATGAAGACAACCGTCTGCAGCTTCGGCTCGACTGCCCCTTTCTTTTGAGTGGCCCCTCAATGTTTTGGAAACGGGTGGAGGACATTGTCTTCATTAGAATGGGCCTCCCTGCGATGCTGAGGCAGTTTGGACTCCACTCTTAGAAGGCCTAGAGTGATAGTGATTTCACTGATCCTAGACCCGTAGTGGACTCTGTGCATTAGCATCCCATGGGCGAACTGTTGTTATGTCAAAAAGATTTAGGTTAGCCAATCCAACCAAAAAATGTATTAATCTGTCACCTAAATGTTACATCAGTGTTAGTAGATCTCTGTCCTAGGGTAAATATGCTTTTTTAAATTTAGGAAACAAACAAAAGTTAGGATGAGGATTAAATAAAAAATCTGAATTATTACAAACGCCTGCAGCTTCGGTTCGACTGCCCCTTACATTTGAGTGGCCCCTCAATGTTTTGGAAACGGGTGGAGGACTTTGTCTTCATTAGAATGGGCCCCCTGCGATGCTGAGGCAGTTTGGACTCCACTCTTAGAAGGGCTAGAGTGATGATGATTTCACTGATCCTGGACCCGGGGTAAACTCTGTGCATTAGCATCCCATGGGCGACCTGTTGTTATGTCAAAAAGATTTAGGGAGGCCAATCCAAACAAAAAATTGATTAATCTGTCAACTAAACGTTACATCAGTATTAGTAGAACTCTGTACTAGGGTAAATATGCTTTTTTAAACTTAGGAAAGAAACAAAAGTTAGGATGAGGATTAAATACAAATTCAGGATGAAGACAACCGTCTGCAGCTTCGGCTCGACTGCCCCTTTCTTTTGAGTGGCCCCTCAATGTTTTGGAAACGGGTGGAGGACATTGTCTTCATTAGAATGGGCCCCCCTGCGATGCTGAGGCAGTTTGGACTCCACTCTTAGAAGGCCTAGAGTGATAGTGATTTCACTGATCCTAGACCCGTAGTGGACTCTGTGCATTAGCATCCCATGGGCGAACTGTTGTTATGTCAAAAAGATTTAGGTTAGCCAATCCAACCAAAAAATTTATTAATCTGTCACCTAAATGTTACATCAGTGTTAGTAGATCTCTGTCCTAGGGTAAATATGTTTTTTTAAATTTAGGAAACAAACAAAAGTTAGGATGAGGATTAAATAAAAAATCAGAATTATTACAAAAGTCTGCAGCTTCGGTTCGACTGCCCCTTACATTTGAGTGGCCCCTCAATGTTTTGGAAACGGGTGGAGGACTTTGTCTTCATTAGAATGGGCCCCCTGCGATGCTGAGGCAGTTTGGACTCCACTCTTAGAAGGCCTAGAGTGATGATGATTTCACTGATCCTGGACCCGGGGTAAACTCTGTGCATTAGCATCCCATGGGTGACCTGTTGTTATGTCAAAAAGATTTAGGGAGGCCAATCCAAACAAAAAATTGATTCATCTGTCAACTAAATGTTACATCAGTATTAGTAGAACTCTGTACTAGGGTAAATATGCTTTTTAAACTTAGGAAAGAAACAAAAGTTAGGATGAGGATTAAATACAAATTCAGGATGAAGACAACCGTCTGCAGCTTCGGCTCGACTGCCCCTTTCTTTTGAGTGGCCCCTCAATGTTTTGGAAACGGGTGGAGGACATTGTCTTCATTAGAATGGGCCCCCCTGCGATGCTGAGGCAGTTTGGACTCCACTCTTAGAAGGCCTAGAGTGATAGTGATTTCACTGATCCTAGACCCGTAGTGGACTCTGTGCATTAGCATCCCATGGGCGAACTGTTATGTCAAAAAGATTTAGGTTAGCCAATCCAACCAAAAAATGTATTAATCTGTCACCTAAATGTTACATCAGTGTTAGTAGATCTCTGTCCTAGGGTAAATATGCTTTTTTAAATTTAGGAAACAAACAAAAGTTAGGATGAGGATTAAATAAAAAATCTGAATTATTACAAACGCCTGCAGCTTCGGTTCGACTGCCCCTTACATTTGAGTGGCCCCTCAATGTTTTGGAAACGGGTGGAGGACTTTGTCTTCATTAGAATGGGCCCCCTGCGATGCTGAGGCAGTTTGGACTCCACTCTTAGAAGGCCTAGAGTGATAGTGATTTTACTGATCCTAGACCCGTAGTGGACTCTGTGCATTAGCATCCCATGGGCGAACTGTTGTTATGTCAAAAAGATTTAGGTTAGCCAATCCAACCAAAAAATGTATTAATCTGTCACCTAAATGTTACATCAGTGTTAGTAGATCTCTGTCCTAGGGTAAATATGCTTTTTTAAACTTAGGAAAGAAACAAAAGTTAGGATGAGGATTAAATAAAAAATCAGAATTATTACAAAAGTCTGCAGCTTCGGTTCGACTGCCCCTTATATTTGAGTGGCCCCTCAATGTTTTGGAAACGGGTGGAGGACTTTGTCTTCATTAGAATGGGCCCCCTGCGATGCTGAGGCAGTTTGGACTCCACTCTTAGAAGGCCTAGAGTGATGATGATTTTACTGATCCTGGACCCGGGGTAAACTCTGTGCATTAGCATCCCATGGGCGACCTGTTGTTATGTCAAAAAGATTTAGGGAGGCCAATCCAAACAAAAAATTGATTAATCTGTCAACTAAATGTTACATCAGTATTAGTAGAACTCTGTACTAGGGTAAATATGCTTTTTTAAACTTAGGAAAGAAACAAAAGTTAGGATGAGGATTAAATACAAATTCAGGATGAAGACAACCGTCTCCAGCTTCGGCTCGACTGCCCCTTTCTTTTGAGTGGCCCCTCAATGTTTTGGAAACGGGTGGAGGACTTTGTCTTCATTAGAATGGGCCCCCTGCGATGCTGAGGCAGTTTGGACTCCACTCTTAGAAGGCCTAGAGTGATAGTGATTTCACTGATCCTAGACCCGTAGTGGACTCTGTGCATTAGCATCCCATGGGCGAACTGTTGTTATGTCAAAAAGATTTAGGTTAGCCAATCCAACCAAAAAATGTATTAATCTGTCACCTAAATGTTACATCAGTGTTAGTAGATCTCTGTCCTAGGGTAAATATGCTTTTTTAAACTTAGGAAACAAACAAAAGTTAGGATGAGGATTAAATAAAAAATCAGAATTATTACAAAAGTCTGCAGCTTCGGTTCGACTGCCCCTTACATTTGAGTGGCCCCTCAATGTTTTGGAAACGGGTGGAGGACTTTGTCTTCATTAGAATGGGCCCCCTGCGATGCTGAGGCAGTTTGGACTCCACTCTTAGAAGGCCTAGAGTGATGATGATTTCACTTATCCTGGACCCGGGGTAAACTCTGTGCATTAGCATCCCATGGGCGACCTGTTATGTCAAAAAGATTTAGGGAGGCCAATCCAAACAAAAAATTGATTAATCTGTCAACTAAATGTTACATCAGTATTAGTAGAACTCTGTACTAGGGTAAATATGCTTTTTTAAACTTAGGAAAGAAACAAAAGTTAGGATGAGGATTAAATACAAATTCAGGATGAAGACAACCGTCTGCAGCTTCGGCTCGACTGCCCCTTTCTTTTGAGTGGCCCCTCAATGTTTTGGAAACGGGTGGAGGACATTGTCTTCATTAGAATGGGCCTCCCTGCGATGCTGAGGCAGTTTGGACTCCACTCTTAGAAGGCCTAGAGTGATAGTGATTTCACTGATCCTAGACCCGTAGTGGACTCTGTGCATTAGCATCCCATGGGCGAACTGTTGTTATGTCAAAAAGATTTAGGTTAGCCAATCCAACCAAAAAATGTATTAATCTGTCACCTAAATGTTACATCAGTGTTAGTAGATCTCTGTCCTAGGGTAAATATGCTTTTTTAAATTTAGGAAACAAACAAAAGTTAGGATGAGGATTAAATAAAAAATCTGAATTATTACAAACGCCTGCAGCTTCGGTTCGACTGCCCCTTACATTTGAGTGGCCCCTCAATGTTTTGGAAACGGGTGGAGGACTTTGTCTTCATTAGAATGGGCCCCCTGCGATGCTGAGGCAGTTTGGACTCCACTCTTAGAAGGGCTAGAGTGATGATGATTTCACTGATCCTGGACCCGGGGTAAACTCTGTGCATTAGCATCCCATGGGCGACCTGTTGTTATGTCAAAAAGATTTAGGGAGGCCAATCCAAACAAAAAATTGATTAATCTGTCAACTAAACGTTACATCAGTATTAGTAGAACTCTGTACTAGGGTAAATATGCTTTTTTAAACTTAGGAAAGAAACAAAAGTTAGGATGAGGATTAAATACAAATTCAGGATGAAGACAACCGTCTGCAGCTTCGGCTCGACTGCCCCTTTCTTTTGAGTGGCCCCTCAATGTTTTGGAAACGGGTGGAGGACATTGTCTTCATTAGAATGGGCCCCCCTGCGATGCTGAGGCAGTTTGGACTCCACTCTTAGAAGGCCTAGAGTGATAGTGATTTCACTGATCCTAGACCCGTAGTGGACTCTGTGCATTAGCATCCCATGGGCGAACTGTTGTTATGTCAAAAAGATTTAGGTTAGCCAATCCAACCAAAAAATGTATTAATCTGTCACCTAAATGTTACATCAGTGTTAGTAGATCTCTGTCCTAGGGTAAATATGTTTTTTTAAATTTAGGAAACAAACAAAAGTTAGGATGAGGATTAAATAAAAAATCAGAATTATTACAAAAGTCTGCAGCTTCGGTTCGACTGCCCCTTACATTTGAGTGGCCCCTCAATGTTTTGGAAACGGGTGGAGGACTTTGTCTTCATTAGAATGGGCCCCCTGCGATGCTGAGGCAGTTTGGACTCCACTCTTAGAAGGCCTAGAGTGATGATGATTTCACTGATCCTGGACCCGGGGTAAACTCTGTGCATTAGCATCCCATGGGTGACCTGTTGTTATGTCAAAAAGATTTAGGGAGGCCAATCCAAACAAAAAATTGATTCATCTGTCAACTAAATGTTACATCAGTATTAGTAGAACTCTGTACTAGGGTAAATATGCTTTTTAAACTTAGGAAAGAAACAAAAGTTAGGATGAGGATTAAATACAAATTCAGGATGAAGACAACCGTCTGCAGCTTCGGCTCGACTGCCCCTTTCTTTTGAGTGGCCCCTCAATGTTTTGGAAACGGGTGGAGGACATTGTCTTCATTAGAATGGGCCCCCCTGCGATGCTGAGGCAGTTTGGACTCCACTCTTAGAAGGCCTAGAGTGATAGTGATTTCACTGATCCTAGACCCGTAGTGGACTCTGTGCATTAGCATCCCATGGGCGAACTGTTATGTCAAAAAGATTTAGGTTAGCCAATCCAACCAAAAAATGTATTAATCTGTCACCTAAATGTTACATCAGTGTTAGTAGATCTCTGTCCTAGGGTAAATATGCTTTTTTAAATTTAGGAAACAAACAAAAGTTAGGATGAGGATTAAATAAAAAATCTGAATTATTACAAACGCCTGCAGCTTCGGTTCGACTGCCCCTTACATTTGAGTGGCCCCTCAATGTTTTGGAAACGGGTGGAGGACTTTGTCTTCATTAGAATGGGCCCCCTGCGATGCTGAGGCAGTTTGGACTCCACTCTTAGAAGGCCTAGAGTGATAGTGATTTTACTGATCCTAGACCCGTAGTGGACTCTGTGCATTAGCATCCCATGGGCGAACTGTTGTTATGTCAAAAAGATTTAGGTTAGCCAATCCAACCAAAAAATGTATTAATCTGTCACCTAAATGTTACATCAGTGTTAGTAGATCTCTGTCCTAGGGTAAATATGCTTTTTTAAACTTAGGAAAGAAACAAAAGTTAGGATGAGGATTAAATAAAAAATCAGAATTATTACAAAAGTCTGCAGCTTCGGTTCGACTGCCCCTTATATTTGAGTGGCCCCTCAATGTTTTGGAAACGGGTGGAGGACTTTGTCTTCATTAGAATGGGCCCCCTGCGATGCTGAGGCAGTTTGGACTCCACTCTTAGAAGGCCTAGAGTGATGATGATTTTACTGATCCTGGACCCGGGGTAAACTCTGTGCATTAGCATCCCATGGGCGACCTGTTGTTATGTCAAAAAGATTTAGGGAGGCCAATCCAAACAAAAAATTGATTAATCTGTCACCTAAATGTTACATCAGTATTAGTAGAACCCTGTACTAGGGTAAATATGTTTTTTTAAACTTAGGAAAGAAACAAAAGTTAGGATGAGGATTAAATAAAAATTCAGGATGAAGACAACCGTCTGCAGCTTCGGCTCGACTGCCCCTTTCTTTTGAGTGGCCCCTCAATGTTTTGGAAACGGGTGGAGGACATTGTCTTCATTAGAATGGGCCTCCCTGCGATGCTGAGGCAGTTTGGACTCCACTCTTAGAAGGCCTAGAGTGATAGTGATTTCACTGATCCTAGACCCGTAGTGGACTCTGTGCATTAGCATCCCATGGGCGAACTGTTGTTATGTCAAAAAGATTTAGGTTAGCCAATCCAACCAAAAAATGTATTAATCTGTCACCTAAATGTTACATCAGTGTTAGTAGATCTCTGTCCTAGGGTAAATATGCTTTTTTAAATTTAGGAAACAAACAAAAGTTAGGATGAGGATTGAATAAAAAATCTGAATTATTACAAACGCCTGCAGCTTCGGTTCGACTGCCCCTTACATTTGAGTGGCCCCTCAATGTTTTGGAAACGGGTGGAGGACTTTGTCTTCATTAGAATGGGCCCCCTGCGATGCTGAGGCAGTTTGGACTCCACTCTTAGAAGGCCTAGAGTGATGATGATTTCACTTATCCTGGACCCGGGGTAAACTCTGTGCATTAGCATCCCATGGGCGACCTGTTGTTATGTCAAAAAGATTTAGGGAGGCCAATCCAAACAAAAAATTGATTAATCTGTCAACTAAATGTTACATCAGTATTAGTAGAACTCTGTACTAGGGTAAATATGCTTTTTTAAACTTAGGAAAGAAACAAAAGTTAGGATGAGGATTAAATACAAATTCAGGATGAAGACAACCGTCTCCAGCTTCGGCTCGACTGCCCCTTTCTTTTGAGTGGCCCCTCAATGTTTTGGAAACGGGTGGAGGACATTGTCTTCATTAGAATGGGCCTCCCTGCGATGCTGAGGCAGTTTGGACTCCACTCTTAGAAGGCCTAGAGTGATAGTGATTTCACTGATCCTAGACCCGTAGTGGACTCTGTGCATTAGCATCCCATGGGCGAACTGTTGTTATGTCAAAAAGATTTAGGCTAGCCAATCCAACCAAAAAATGTATTAATCTGTCACCTAAATGTTACATCAGTGTTAGTAGATCTCTGTCCTAGGGTAAATATGCTTTTTTAAATTTAGGAAACAAACAAAAGTTAGGATGAGGATTAAATAAAAAATCTGAATTATTACAAACGCCTGCAGCTTCGGTTCGACTGCCCCTTACATTTGAGTGGCCCCTCAATGTTTTGGAAACGGGTGGAGGACTTTGTCTTCATTAGAATGGGCCCCCTGCAATGCTGAGGCAGTTTGGACTCCACTCTTAGAAGGGCTAGAGTGATAGTGATTTCACTGATCCTAGACCCGTAGTGGACTCTGTGCATTAGCATCCCATGGGCAAACTGTTGTTATGTCAAAAAGATTTAGGTTAGCCAATCCAACCAAAAAATGTATTAATCTGTCACCTAAATGTTACATCAGTGTTTGTAGATCTCTGTCCTAGGGTAAATATGCTTTTTTAAATTTAGGAAACAAACAAAAGTTAGGATGAGGATTAAATAAAAAATCTGAATTATTACAAACGCCTGCAGCTTCGGTTCGACTGCCCCTTACATTTGAGTGGCCCCTCAATGTTTTGGAAACGGGTGGAGGACTTTGTCTTCATTAGAATGGGCCCCCTGCGATGCTGAGGCATTTTGGACTCCACTCTTAGAAGGCCTAGAGTATTGATGATTTCACTGATCCTGGACCCGGGGTAAACTCTGTGCATTAGCATCCCATGGGCGACCTGTTGTTATGTCAAAAAGATTTAGGGAGGCCAATCCAAACAAAAAATTGATTAATCTGTCACCTAAATGTTACATCAGTGTTAGTAGATCTCTGTACTAGGGTAAATATGTTTTTTTAAACTTAGGAAAGAAACAAAAGTTAGGATGAGGATTAAATAAAAATTCAGGATGAAGACAACCGTCTGCAGCTTCAGCTCGACTGCCCCTTTCTTTTGAGTGGCCCCTCAATGTTTTGGAAACGGGTGGAGGACATTGTCTTCATTAGAATGGGCCCCCTGCGATGCTGAGGCAGTTTGGACTCCACTCTTAGAAGGCCTAGAGTGATGATGATTTCACTGATCCTGGACCCGGGGTAAACTCTGTGCATTAGCATCCCATGGGTGACCTGTTGTTATGTCAAAAAGATTTAGGGAGGCCAATCCAAACAAAAAATAGATTCATCTGTCAACTAAATGTTACATCAGTATTAGTAGAACTCTGTACTAGGGTAAATATGCTTTTTTAAACTTAGGAAAGAAACAAAAGTTAGGATGAGGATTAAATACAAATTCAGGATGAAGACAACAGTCTGCAGCTTCGGCTCGACTGCCCCTTTATTTTGAGTGGCCCCTCAATGTTTTGGAAACGGGTGGAGGACATTGTCTTCATTAGAATGGGCCCACCTGCGATGCTGAGGCAGTTTGGACTCCACTCTTAGAAGGCCTAGAGTGATAGTGATTTCACTGATCCTAGACCCGTAGTGGACTCTGTGCATTAGCATCCCATGGGCGAACTGTTGTTATGTCAAAAAGATTTAGGTTAGCCAATCCAACCAAAAAATGTATTAATCTGTCACCTAAATGTTACATCAGTGTTAGTAGATCTCTGTCCTAGGGTAAATATGCTTTTTTAAATTTAGGAAACAAACAAAAGTTAGGATGAGGATTAAATAAAAAATCTGAATTATTACAAACGCCTGCAGCTTCGGTTCGACTGCCCCTTACATTTGAGTGGCCCCTCAATGTTTTGGAAAAGGGTGGAGGACTTTGTCTTCATTAGAATGGGCCCCCTGCGATGCTGAGGCATTTTGGACTCCACTCTTAGAAGGCCTAGAGTATTGATGATTTCACTGATCCTGGACCCGGGGTAAACTCTGTGCATTAGCATCCCATGGGCGACCTGTTGTTATGTCAAAAAGATTTAGGGAGGCCAATCCAAACAAAAAATTGATTAATCTGTCACCTAAATGTTACATCAGTATTAGTAGAACTCTGTACTAGGGTAAATATGTTTTTTTAAACTTAGGAAAGAAACAAAAGTTAGGATGAGGATTAAATAAAAATTCAGGATGAAGACAACCGTCTGCAGCTTCGGCTCGACTGCCCCTTTCTTTTGAGTGGCCCCTCAATGTTTTGGAAACGGGTGGAGGACTTTGTCTTCATTAGAATGGGCCCCCCTGTGATGCTGAGGCAGTTTGGACTCCACTCTTAGAAGGCCTAGAGTGATAGTGATTTCACTGATCCTAGACCCGTAGTGGACTCTGTGCATTAGCATCCCATGGGCGAACTGTTTTTATGTCAAAAAGATTTAGGTTAGCCAATCCAACCAAAAAATGTATTAATCTGTCACCTAAATGTTACATCAGTGTTTGTAGATCTCTGTCCTAGGGTAAATATGCTTTTTTAAATTTAGGAAACAAACAAAAGTTAGGATGAGGATTAAATAAAAAATCTGAATTATTACAAACGCCTGCAGCTTCGGTTCGACTGCCCCTTACATTTGAGTGGCCCCTCAATGTTTTGGAAACGGGTGGAGGACTTTGTCTTCATTAGAATGGGCCCCCTGCGATGCTGAGGCATTTTGGACTCCACTCTTAGAAGGCCTAGAGTATTGATGATTTCACTGATCCTGGACCCGGGGTAAACTCTGTGCATTAGCATCCCATGGGCGACCTGTTGTTATGTCAAAAAGATTTAGGGAGGCCAATCCAAACAAAAAATTGATTAATCTGTCACCTAAATGTTACATCAGTGTTAGTAGATCTCTGTACTAGGGTAAATATGTTTTTTTAAACTTAGGAAAGAAACAAAAGTTAGGATGAGGATTAAATAAAAATTCAGGATGAAGACAACCGTCTGCAGCTTCAGCTCGACTGCCCCTTTCTTTTGAGTGGCCCCTCAATGTTTTGGAAACGGGTGGAGGACATTGTCTTCATTAGAATGGGCCCCCTGCGATGCTGAGGCAGTTTGGACTCCACTCTTAGAAGGCCTAGAGTGATGATGATTTCACTGATCCTGGACCCGGGGTAAACTCTGTGCATTAGCATCCCATGGGTGACCTGTTGTTATGTCAAAAAGATTTAGGGAGGCCAATCCAAACAAAAAATAGATTCATCTGTCAACTAAATGTTACATCAGTATTAGTAGAACTCTGTACTAGGGTAAATATACTTTTTTAAACTTAGGAAAGAAACAAAAGTTAGGATGAGGATTAAATACAAATTCAGGATGAAGACAACCGTCTGCAGCTTCGGCTCGACTGCCCCTTTATTTTGAGTGGCCCCTCAATGTTTTGGAAACGGGTGGAGGACATTGTCTTCATTAGAATGGGCCCACCTGCGATGCTGAGGCAGTTTGGACTCCACTCTTAGAAGGCCTAGAGTGATAGTGATTTCACTGATCCTAGACCCGTAGTGGACTCTGTGCATTAGCATCCCATGGGCGAACTGTTGTTATGTCAAAAAGATTTAGGTTAGCCAATCCAACCAAAAAATGTATTAATCTGTCACCTAAATGTTACATCAGTGTTAGTAGATCTCTGTCCTAGGGCAAATATGCTTTTTTAAATTTAGGAAACAAACAAAAGTTAGGATGAGGATTAAATAAAAAATCTGAATTATTACAAACGCCTGCAGCTTCGGTTCGACTGCCCCTTACATTTGAGTGGCCCCTCAATGTTTTGGAAAAGGGTGGAGGACTTTGTCTTCATTAGAATGGGCCCCCTGCGATGCTGAGGCATTTTGGACTCCACTCTTAGAAGGCCTAGAGTATTGATGATTTCACTGATCCTGGACCCGGGGTAAACTCTGTGCATTAGCATCCCATGGGCGACCTGTTGTTATGTCAAAAAGATTTAGGGAGGCCAATCCAAACAAAAAATTGATTAATCTGTCACCTAAATGTTACATCAGTATTAGTAGAACTCTGTACTAGGGTAAATATGTTTTTTTAAACTTAGGAAAGAAACAAAAGTTAGGATGAGGATTAAATAAAAATTCAGGATGAAGACAACCGTCTGCAGCTTCGGCTCGACTGCCCCTTTCTTTTGAGTGGCCCCTCAATGTTTTGGAAACGGGTGGAGGACTTTGTCTTCATTAGAATGGGCCCCCCTGTGATGCTGAGGCAGTTTGGACTCCACTCTTAGAAGGCCTAGAGTGATAGTGATTTCACTGATCCTAGACCCGTAGTGGACTCTGTGCATTAGCATCCCATGGGCGAACTGTTTTTATGTCAAAAAGATTTAGGTTAGCCAATCCAACCAAAAAATGTATTAATCTGTCACCTAAATGTTACATCAGTGTTAGTAGATCTCTGTCCTAGGGTAAATATGCTTTTTTAAACTTAGGAAACAAACAAAAGTTAGGATGAGGATTAAATAAAAAATCAGAATTATTACAAAAGTCTGCAGCTTCGGTTCGACTGCCCCTTACATTTGAGTGGCCCCTCAATGTTTTGGAAACGGGTGGAGGACTTTGTCGTCATTAGAATGGGCCCCCTGCGATGCTGTGGCAGTTTGGACTCCACTCTTAGAAGGCCTAGAGTGATGATGATTTCACTGATCCTAGACCCGTAGTGGACTCTGTGCATTAGCATCCCATGGGCGAACTGTTTTGTCAAAAAGATTTAGGTTAGCCAATCCAACCAAAAAATTTATTAATCTGTCACCTAAATGTTACATCAGTGTTAGTAGATCTCTGTCCTAGGGTAAATATGCTTTTTTAAATTTAGGAAACAAACAAAAGTTAGGATGAGGATTAAATAAAAAATCTGAATTATTACAAACGCCTGCAGCTTCGGTTCGACTGCCCCTTACATTTGAGTGGCCCCTCAATGTTTTGGAAACGGGTGGAGGACTTTGTCTTCATTAGAATGGGCCCCCTGCGATGCTGAGGCAGTTTGGACTCCACTCTTAGAAGGCCTAGAGTGATAGTGATTTTACTGATCCTAGACCCGTAGTGGACTCTGTGCATTAGCATCCCATGGGCGAACTGTTGTTATGTCAAAAAGATTTAGGTTAGCCAATACAACCAAAAAATGTATTAATCTGTCACCTAAATGTTACATCAGTGTTAGTAGATCTCTGTCCTAGGGTAAATATGCTTTTTTAAACTTAGGAAAGAAACAAAAGTTAGGATGAGGATTAAATAAAAAATCAGAATTATTACAAAAGTCTGCAGCTTCGGTTCGACTGCCCCTTACATTTGAGTGGCCCCTCAATGTTTTGGAAACGGGTGGAGGACTTTGTCTTCATTAGAATGGGCCCCCTGCGATGCTGAGGCAGTTTGGACTCCACTCTTAGAAGGCCTAGAGTGATGATGATTTCACTGATCCTGGACCCGGGGTAAACTCTGTGCATTAGCATCCCATGGGCGACCTGTTGTTATGTCAAAAAGATTTAGGGAGGTCAATCCAAACAAAAAATTGATTAATCTGTCACCTAAATGTTACATCAGTATTAGTAGAACTCTGTACTAGGGTAAATATGTTTTTTTAAACTTAGGAAAGAAACAAAAGTTAGGATGAGGATTAAATAAAAATTCAGGATGAAGACAACCGTCTGCAGCTTCGGCTCGACTGCCCCTTTCTTTTGAGTGGCCCCTCAATGTTTTGGAAACGGGTGGAGGACATTGTCTTCATTAGAATGGGCCTCCCTGCGATGCTGAGGCAGTTTGGACTCCACTCTTAGAAGGCCTAGAGTGATAGTGATTTCACTGATCCTAGACCCGTAGTGGACTCTGTGCATTAGCATCCCATGGGCGAACTGTTGTTATGTCAAAAAGATTTAGGTTAGCCAATCCAACCAAAAAATGTATTAATCTGTCACCTAAATGTTACATCAGTGTTAGTAGATCTCTGTCCTAGGGTAAATATGCTTTTTTAAATTTAGGAAACAAACAAAAGTTAGGATGAGGATTGAATAAAAAATCTGAATTATTACAAACGCCTGCAGCTTCGGTTCGACTGCCCCTTACATTTGAGTGGCCCCTCAATGTTTTGGAAACGGGTGGAGGACTTTGTCTTCATTAGAATGGGCCCCCTGCGATGCTGAGGCAGTTTGGACTCCACTCTTAGAAGGCCTAGAGTGATGATGATTTCACTTATCCTGGACCCGGGGTAAACTCTGTGCATTAGCATCCCATGGGCGACCTGTTGTTATGTCAAAAAGATTTAGGGAGGCCAATCCAAGCAAAAAATTGATTAATCTGTCAACTAAATGTTACATCAGTATTAGTAGAACTCTGTACTAGGGTAAATATGCTTTTTTAAACTTAGGAAAGAAACAAAAGTTAGGATGAGGATTAAATACAAATTCAGGATGAAGACAACCGTCTCCAGCTTCGGCTCGACTGCCCCTTTCTTTTGAGTGGCCCCTCAATGTTTTGGAAACGGGTGGAGGACATTGTCTTCATTAGAATGGGCCTCCCTGCGATGCTGAGGCAGTTTGGACTCCACTCTTAGAAGGCCTAGAGTGATAGTGATTTCACTGATCCTAGACCCGTAGTGGACTCTGTGCATTAGCATCCCATGGGCGAACTGTTGTTATGTCAAAAAGATATAGGTTAGCCAATCCAACCAAAAAATGTATTAATCTGTCACCTAAATGTTACATCAGTGTTAGTAGATCTCTGTCCTAGGGTAAATATGCTTTTTTAAATTTAGGAAACAAACAAAAGTTAGGATGAGGATTAAATAAAAAATCTGAATTATTACAAACGCCTGCAGCTTCGGTTCGACTGCCCCTTACATTTGAGTGGCCCCTCAATGTTTTGGAAACGGGTGGAGGACTTTGTCTTCATTAGAATGGGCCCCCTGCAATGCTGAGGCAGTTTGGACTCCACTCTTAGAAGGGCTAGAGTGATAGTGATTTCACTGATCCTAGACCCGTAGTGGACTCTATGCATTAGCATCCCATGGGCGAACTGTTGTTATGTCAAAAAGATTTAGGTTAGCCAATCCAACCAAAAAATGTATTAATCTGTCACCTAAATGTTACATCAGTGTTTGTAGATCTCTGTCCTAGGGTAAATATGCTTTTTTAAATTTAGGAAACAAACAAAAGTTAGGATGAGGATTAAATAAAAAATCTGAATTATTACAAACGCCTGCAGCTTCGGTTCGACTGCCCCTTACATTTGAGTGGCCCCTCAATGTTTTGGAAACGGGTGGAGGACTTTGTCTTCATTAGAATGGGCCCCCTGCGATGCTGAGGCAGTTTGGACTCCACTCTTAGAAGGGCTAGAGTGATGATGATTTCACTGATCCTAGACACGGGGTAAACTCTGTGCATTAGCATCCCATGGGCGAACTGTTGTTATGTCAAAAAGATTTAGGGAGGCCAATCCAAACAAAAAATTGATTAATCTGTCAACTAAATGTTACATCAGTATTAGTAGAACTCTGTACTAGGGTAAATATGCTTTTTTAAACTTAGGAAAGAAACAAAAGTTAGGATGAGGATTAAATACAAATTCAGGATGAAGACAACCGTCTGCAGCTTCGGCTCGACTGCCCCTTTCTTTTGAGTGGCCCCTCAATGTTTTGGAAACGGGTGGAGGACATTGTCTTCATTAGAATGGGCCCCCCTGCGATGCTGAGGCAGTTTGGACTCCACTCTTAGAAGGCCTAGAGTGATAGTGATTTCACTGATCCTAGACCCGTAGTGGACTCTGTGCATTAGCATCCCATGGGCGAACTGTTGTTATGTCAAAAAGATTTAGGTTAGCCAATTCAAATAAAAAATTTATTAATCTGTCACCTAAATGTTACATCAGTGTTAGTAGATCTCTGTCCTAGGGTAAATATGCTTTTTTAAATTTAGGAAACAAACAAAAGTTAGGATGAGGATTGAATAAAAAATCGGAATTATTACAAACGCCTGCAGCTTCGGTTCGACTGCCCCTTACATTTGAGTGGCCCCTCAATGTTTTGGAAACGGGTGGAGGACTTTGTCTTCATTAGAATGGGCCCCCTGCGATGCTGAGGCAGTTTGGACTCCACTCTTAGAAGGCCTAGAGTGATGATGATTTCACTTATCCTGGACCCGGGGTAAACTCTGTGCATTAGCATCCCATGGGCGACCTGTTGTTATGTCAAAAAGATTTAGGGAGGCCAATCCAAACAAAAAATTGATTAATCTGTCAACTAAATGTTACATCAGTATTAGTAGAACTCTGTACTAGGGTAAATATGCTTTTTTAAACTTAGGAAAGAAACAAAAGTTAGGATGAGGATTAAATACAAATTCAGGATGAAGACAACCGTCTCCAGCTTCGGCTCGACTGCCCCTTTCTTTTGAGTGGCCCCTCAATGTTTTGGAAACGGGTGGAGGACATTGTCTTCATTAGAATGGGCCTCCCTGCGATGCTGAGGCAGTTTGGACTCCACTCTTAGAAGGCCTAGAGTGATAGTGATTTCACTGATCCTAGACCCGTAGTGGACTCTGTGCATTAGCATCCCATGGGCGAACTGTTGTTATGTCAAAAAGATTTAGGTTAGCCAATCCAACCAAAAAATGTATTAATCTGTCACCTAAATGTTACATCAGTGTTAGTAGATCTCTGTCCTAGGGTAAATATGCTTTTTTAAATTTAGGAAACAAACAAAAGTTAGGATGAGGATTAAATAAAAAATCTGAATTATTACAAACGCCTGCAGCTTCGGTTCGACTGCCCCTTACATTTGAGTGGCCCCTCAATGTTTTGGAAAAGGGTGGAGGACTTTGTCTTCATTAGAATGGGCCCCCTGCGATGCTGAGGCATTTTGGACTCCACTCTTAGAAGGCCTAGAGTATTGATGATTTCACTGATCCTGGACCCGGGGTAAACTCTGTGCATTAGCATCCCATGGGCGACCTGTTGTTATGTCAAAAAGATTTAGGGAGGCCAATCCAAACAAAAAATTGATTAATCTGTCACCTAAATGTTACATCAGTATTAGTAGAACTCTGTACTAGGGTAAATATGTTTTTTTAAACTTAGGAAAGAAACAAAAGTTAGGATGAGGATTAAATAAAAATTCAGGATGAAGACAACCGTCTGCAGCTTCGGCTCGACTGCCCCTTTCTTTTGAGTGGCCCCTCAATGTTTTGGAAACGGGTGGAGGACTTTGTCTTCATTAGAATGGGCCCCCCTGTGATGCTGAGGCAGTTTGGACTCCACTCTTAGAAGGCCTAGAGTGATAGTGATTTCACTGATCCTAGACCCGTAGTGGACTCTGTGCATTAGCATCCCATGGGCGAACTGTTTTTATGTCAAAAAGATTTAGGTTAGCCAATCCAACCAAAAAATTTATTAATCTGTCACCTAAATGTTACATCAGTGTTAGTAGATCTCTGTCCTAGGGTAAATATGCTTTTTTAAACTTAGGAAACAAACAAAAGTTAGGATGAGGATTAAATAAAAAATCAGAATTATTACAAAAGTCTGCAGCTTCGGTTCGACTGCCCCTTACATTTGAGTGGCCCCTCAATGTTTTGGAAACGAGTGGAGGACTTTGTCGTCATTAGAATGGGCCCCCTGCGATGCTGTGGCAGTTTGGACTCCACTCTTAGAAGGCCTAGAGTGATGATGATTTCACTGATCCTAGACCCGTAGTGGACTCTGTGCATTAGCATCCCATGGGCGAACTGTTATGTCAAAAAGATTTAGGTTAGCCAATCCAACCAAAAAATTTATTAATCTGTCACCTAAATGTTACATCAGTGTTAGTAGATCTCTGTCCTAGGGTAAATATGCTTTTTTAAATTTAGGAAACAAACAAAAGTTAGGATGAGGATTAAATAAAAAATCTGAATTATTACAAACGCCTGCAGCTTCGGTTCGACTGCCCCTTACATTTGAGTGGCCCCTCAATGTTTTGGAAACGGGTTGAGGACTTTGTCTTCATTAGAATGGGCCCCCTGCGATGCTGAGGCAGTTTGGACTCCACTCTTAGAAGGCCTAGAGTGATAGTGATTTTACTGATCCTAGACCCGTAGTGGACTCTGTGCATTAGCATCCCATGGGCGAACTGTTGTTATGTCAAAAAGATTTAGGTTAGCCAATACAACCAAAAAATGTATTAATCTGTCACCTAAATGTTACATCAGTGTTAGTAGATCTCTGTCCTAGGGTAAATATGCTTTTTTAAACTTAGGAAAGAAACAAAAGTTAGGATGAGGATTAAATAAAAAATCAGAATTATTACAAAAGTCTGCAGCTTCGGTTCGACTGCCCCTTACATTTGAGTGGCCCCTCAATGTTTTGGAAACGGGTGGAGGAATTTGTCTTCATTAGAATGGGCCCCCTGCGATGCTGAGGCAGTTTGGACTCCACTCTTAGAAGGCCTAGAGCAGGGGTCGGGAACCTATGGCTCGCGAGCCAGATATGGCTCTTTTGATGGCCGTATCTGGCTCGCAGACAGGGCTCCTACCTGTCTATGGGAGGGATGC
The DNA here is from genome assembly GCF_050947455.1 of Rhinoderma darwinii. Classification (NCBI taxonomy): domain Eukaryota; kingdom Metazoa; phylum Chordata; class Amphibia; order Anura; family Rhinodermatidae; genus Rhinoderma; species Rhinoderma darwinii. Next base: position 108,199,953 of record NC_134695.1, read on the forward strand.
ACGTTGCAGCCGCACAGCTCAGTATAGTACACATGACTATGAGAGCGGGGCTGCGGCTGTGTAATTCAGCCACAGCCCCGCTCCTGAGTCCTGACATATGCGCGCGGGGTCAGCATCATGTGATGCGGCCGGCGCTGCACTAATGATCTGCGGCATTGAAGACAGAACATGGCGGGCGCGCTACAAAGCACCCCCATGTTGTCTTCAGTGCCTGAACTGCCGCTCATTAGTGCAGCGCCGGCCGCATCTCCTCATGCTGACCGCGCGCGCACTTCCTGTCAGGAGCGGGGCAATGGCTGTATTACACAGCCGCAGCCCCGCTCTATAACGCCGGAGATCAGAGAACCTCTCATCTCCGCCGTTATTCCCGTGAATGCTGCGATCACAGCTGACTGCAGCATTCAGGGGAAAGTGAGAAGGGGGGATGCCCCTGGATCGCATCACAGGGAATTCCTGTGACGCGATCGAGGGCCATACCATATATGGGCAGACAGCCCAGGGTCTATTGACGGACCCCAGGGCTGTCTGACCATATCTCTTGTTGTTAGGATATACCCAAGTATGTCCTAACAACTGCCTGTGTGCTATCTGTCCACAGGCTAATGTACTGGCACATATCTGATATATGTCAGTACATTAAAGTTTAAAAATAAAGTAAAAACAAAGTATGGTTACATTTTTAAAAAAATATACACCTTCACCTTTTTTACAATAAACATTAAAATAAGTCTCAATACATAAAATACACACATTCAGTAATGGCGCGCACAACAATGTTTTTGCATCATTTATGATGTGTACGCTGTAAAAAAATGAAATAAACACGGCTTTCATTCACTTATTAATGTGAGGCGCGAGGTGCGATGAATTTACCCTCCATGTTCCTCACATTAATAGTAATTAACCCCATCATGTACCTCGCCTATCTGCGCATGCGCGAGTTCAAAGAGACAGAGAGTCCTGGGTCCTGCCGCCGATGGCCATAGTGAAGCGCTCCTGCACGAAATGGTGAGTATATCTTAAATTCTATATTTTAAGGGTAAAAGTTGGGGGTCGTCTTATACGCCCAGTCGTCTTATACGCCGACATATACGATAGTTCTTTGATGGCCTGATAAGCATTGGCGGCAGTGGTGAGCGGCAGGGAGCATGGACTACATTTCCCATAACTCCCTGCATAGCCGCGCCGTCTGCAAGCACGCACCTGCGTCCCCTAGTGAAGCGGCATCTGCCTCCTCCCTTGTGTCTCCCTTGGACGTTCCAGAAACCCCTGGCTGTGCTGCTGCTTTGAAGGTGAACATTATAACATGGAAATTGTTACACAGCCTCATGGTCAGCAGCAGTGAGCTGCATCAATAAAGGGGCTGTGTAATACAGTGTGTCCCACCAACCCCCCCTTCCCACTTCACCCCTGAAAATAATCCCACATAATCCATAATATAGCCCCCCCCCCAAAAAAAAATAAAAATATGGCCTTAAAAAACATCTGCCACCCATATTACACTCTTGGGGGCTTTAAATTAATCTCTTGTGGGCATAAGAAACTGATTTAAAGGACCACTATCAGGGCAAAAATCTGTTCTGAGCGCTTTATTACAGCTCTGGAGGTCTCCCAGATGGGTCTGAGCCTCTCTTTTTTGTTCATTTTCTGTAAGACCAACACTTTTAAAAGGGCCACTGACAGATACAATTGCTCCAGCGGTCACTTAGTACACAAAGGAGTGTTCCTCTCTGCTGCACTAAGCCACCGCTGGACCTAAACAATAATTCGCTGTAAAATAATAAAATAGATAATTGACATAACTGACAATGCGTTGTGTGACATGTCCAACATTCCAGCTTCTTTCTTCTGCGAATGCCTCAAAGCTGGCATTCTCTCAACATCAGGTGGGAAGAATGCCAGCTTCCAGTCATGCGCAGGAAAAAGAAGAAGCCAGACTGCTGGACTGATGTCATGCATCGCAAGCTCACAATGTAAGTTATTTATTTAATTTTTTTACTGCTAATTACCATTGTTTCAGTCCAGTTGTGGCTTTATACAGCAGGGAGGAGCATTCCTTGCTGTACTAAGTGAACATTGGAGCGATTGATCTGTCAATGGCCCTTTAAACATATTGTACGGCTCTCGCGGAATTATATTTCAAAATATGTGGCGTTTACGGCTCTCTTAGCCAAAAAGGTTCCTGACCCCTGGCCTAGAGTGATGATGATTTCACTGATCCTGGACCCGGGGTAAACTCTGTGCATTAGCATCCCATGGGCGACCTGTTGTTATGTCAAAAAGATTTAGGGAGGCCAATCCAAACAAAAAATTGATTAATCTGTCACCTAAATGTTACATCAGTATTAGTAGAACTCTGTACTAGGGTAAATATGTTTTTTTAAACTTAGGAAAGAAACAAAAGTTAGGATGAGGATTAAATAAAAATTCAGGATGAAGACAACCGTCTGCAGCTTCGGCTCGACTGCCCCTTTCTTTTGAGTGGCCCCTCAATGTTTTGGAAACGGGTGGAGGACATTGTCTTCATTAGAATGGGCCTCCCTGCGATGCTGAGGCAGTTTGGACTCCACTCTTAGAAGGCCTAGAGTGATAGTGATTTCACTGATCCTAGACCCGTAGTGGACTCTGTGCATTAGCATCCCATGGGCGAACTGTTGTTATGTCAAAAAGATTTAGGTTAGCCAATCCAACCAAAAAATGTATTAATCTGTCACCTAAATGTTACATCAGTGTTAGTAGATCTCTGTCCTAGGGTAAATATGCTTTTTTAAATTTAGGAAACAAACAAAAGTTAGGATGAGGATTGAATAAAAAATCTGAATTATTACAAACGCCTGCAGCTTCGGTTCGACTGCCCCTTACATTTGAGTGGCCCCTCAATGTTTTGGAAACGGGTGGAGGACTTTGTCTTCATTAGAATGGGCCCCCTGCGATGCTGAGGCAGTTTGGACTCCACTCTTAGAAGGCCTAGAGTGATGATGATTTCACTTATCCTGGACCCGGGGTAAACTCTGTGCATTAGCATCCCATGGGCGACCTGTTGTTATGTCAAAAAGATTTAGGGAGGCCAATCCAAACAAAAAATTGATTAATCTGTCAACTAAATGTTACATCAGTATTAGTAGAACTCTGTACTAGGGTAAATATGCTTTTTTAAACTTAGGAAAGAAACAAAAGTTAGGATGAGGATTAAATACAAATTCAGGATGAAGACAACCGTCTGCAGCTTCGGCTCGACTGCCCCTTTCTTTTGAGTGGCCCCTCAATGTTTTGGAAACGGGTGGAGGACATTGTCTTCATTAGAATGGGCCCCCCTGCGATGCTGAGGCAGTTTGGACTCCACTCTTAGAAGGCCTAGAGTGATAGTGATTTCACTGATCCTAGACCCGTAGTGGACTCTGTGCATTAGCATCCCATGGGCGAACTGTTGTTATGTCAAAAAGATTTAGGTTAGCCAATTCAAATAAAAAATTTATTAATCTGTCACCTAAATGTTACATCAGTGTTAGTAGATCTCTGTCCTAGGGTAAATATGCTTTTTTAAATTTAGGAAACAAACAAAAGTTAGGATGAGGATTAAATAAAAAATCGGAATTATTACAAACGCCTGCAGCTTCGGTTCGACTGCCCCTTAAATTTGAGTGGCCCCTCAATGTTTTGGAAAAGGGTGGAGGACTTTGTCTTCATTAGAATGGGCCCCCTGCGATGCTGAGGCAGTTTGGACTCCACTCTTAGAAGGCCTAGAGTATTGATGATTTCACTGATCCTGGACCCGGGGTAAACTCTGTGCATTAGCATCCCATGGGCGACCTGTTGTTATGTCAAAAAGATTTAGGGAGGCCAATCCAAACAAAAAATTGATTAATCTGTCACCTAAATGTTACATCAGTATTAGTAGAACTCTGTACTAGGGTAAATATGCTTTTTTAAACTTAGGAAAGAAACAAAAGTTAGGATGAGGATTAAATAAAAATTCAGGATGAAGACAACCGTCTGCAGCTTCGGCTCGACTGCCCCTTTCTTTTGAGTGGCCCCTCAATGTTTTGGAAACGGGTGGAGGACATTGTCTTCATTAGAATGGGCCCCCTGCGATGCTGAGGCATTTTGGACTCCACTCTTAGAAGGCCTAGAGTATTGATGATTTCACTGATCCTGGACCCGGGGTAAACTCTGTGCATTAGCATCCCATGGGCGACCTGTTGTTATGTCAAAAAGATTTAGGGAGGCCAATCCAAACAAAAAATTGATTAATCTGTCACCTAAATGTTACATCAGTGTTAGTAGATCTCTGTACTAGGGTAAATATGTTTTTTTAAACTTAGGAAAGAAACAAAAGTTAGGATGAGGATTAAATAAAAAATCTGAATTATTACAAACGCCTGCAGCTTCGGTTCGACTGCCCCTTACATTTGAGTGGCCCCTCAATGTTTTGGAAACGGGTGGAGGACTTTGTCTTCATTAGAATGGGCCCCCTGCGATGCTGAGGCAGTTTGGACTCCACTCTTAGAAGGGCTAGAGTGATGATGATTTCACTGATCCTAGACACGGGGTAAACTCTGTGCATTAGCATCCCATGGGCGAACTGTTGTTATGTCAAAAAGATTTAGGGAGGCCAATCCAAACAAAAAATTGATTAATCTGTCAACTAAATGTTACATCAGTATTAGTAGAACTCTGTACTAGGGTAAATATGCTTTTTTAAACTTACGAAAGAAACAAAAGTTAGGATGAGGATTAAATACAAATTCAGGATGAAGACAACCGTCTGCAGCTTCGGCTCGACTGCCCCTTTCTTTTGAGTGGCCCCTCAATGTTTTGGAAACGGGTGGAGGACATTGTCTTCATTAGAATGGGCCCCCCTGCGATGCTGAGGCAGTTTGGACTCCACTCTTAGAAGGCCTAGAGTGATAGTGATTTCACTGATCCTAGACCCGTAGTGGACTCTGTGCATTAGCATCCCATGGGCGAACTGTTGTTATGTCAAAAAGATTTAGGTTAGCCAATTCAACCAAAAAATGTATTAATCTGTCACCTAAATGTTACATCAGTGTTAGTAGATCTCTGTCCTAGGGTAAATATGCTTTTTTAAATTTAGGAAACAAACAAAAGTTAGGATGAGGATTAAATAAAAAATCGGAATTATTACAAACGCCTGCAGCTTCGGTTCGACTGCCCCTTACATTTGAGTGGCCCCTCAATGTTTTGGAAAAGGGTGGAGGACTTTGTCTTCATTAGAATGGGCCCCCTGCGATGCTGAGGCAGTTTGGACTCCACTCTTAGAAGGCCTAGAGTATTGATGATTTCACTGATCCTGGACCCGGGGTAAACTCTGTGCATTAGCATCCCATGGGCGACCTGTTGTTATGTCAAAAAGATTTAGGGAGGCCAATCCAAACAAAAAATTGATTAATCTGTCACCTAAATGTTACATCAGTATTAGTAGAACTCTGTACTAGGGTAAATATGCTTTTTTAAACTTAGGAAAGAAACAAAAGTTAGGATGAGGATTAAATAAAAATTCAGGATGAAGACAACCGTCTGCAGCTTCGGCTCGACTGCCCCTTTCTTTTGAGTGGCCCCTCAATGTTTTGGAAACGGGTGGAGGACATTGTCTTCATTAGAATGGGCCTCCCTGCGATGCTGAGGCAGTTTGGACTCCACTCTTAGAAGGCCTAGAGTGATAGTGATTTCACTGATCCTAGACCCGTAGTGGACTCTGTGCATTAGCATCCCATGGGCGAACTGTTGTTATGTCAAAAAGATTTAGGTTAGCCAATCCAACCAAAAAATGTATTAATCTGTCACCTAAATGTTACATCAGTGTTAGTAGATCTCTGTCCTAGGGTAAATATGCTTTTTTAAATTTAGGAAACAAACAAAAGTTAGGATGAGGATTGAATAAAAAATCTGAATTATTACAAACGCCTGCAGCTTCGGTTCGACTGCCCCTTACATTTGAGTGGCCCCTCAATGTTTTGGAAACGGGTGGAGGACTTTGTCTTCATTAGAATGGGCCCCCTGCGATGCTGAGGCAGTTTGGACTCCACTCTTAGAAGGCCTAGAGTGATGATGATTTCACTTATCCTGGACCCGGGGTAAACTCTGTGCATTAGCATCCCATGGGCGACCTGTTGTTATGTCAAAAAGATTTAGGGAGGCCAATCCAAACAAAAAATTGATTAATCTGTCAACTAAATGTTACATCAGTATTAGTAGAACTCTGTACTAGGGTAAATATGCTTTTTTAAACTTAGGAAAGAAACAAAAGTTAGGATGAGGATTAAATACAAATTCAGGATGAAGACAACCGTCTCCAGCTTCGGCTCGACTGCCCCTTTCTTTTGAGTGGCCCCTCAATGTTTTGGAAACGGGTGGAGGACATTGTCTTCATTAGAATGGGCCTCCCTGCGATGCTGAGGCAGTTTGGACTCCACTCTTAGAAGGCCTAGAGTGATAGTGATTTCACTGATCCTAGACCCGTAGTGGACTCTGTGCATTAGCATCCCATGGGCGAACTGTTGTTATGTCAAAAAGATTTAGGTTAGCCAATCCAACCAAAAAATGTATTAATCTGTCACCTAAATGTTACATCAGTGTTAGTAGATCTCTGTCCTAGGGTAAATATGCTTTTTTAAATTTAGGAAACAAACAAAAGTTAGGATGAGGATTAAATAAAAAATCTGAATTATTACAAACGCCTGCAGCTTCGGTTCGACTGCCCCTTACATTTGAGTGGCCCCTCAATGTTTTGGAAACGGGTGGAGGACTTTGTCTTCATTAGAATGGGCCCCCTGCAATGCTGAGGCAGTTTGGACTCCACTCTTAGAAGGGCTAGAGTGATAGTGATTTCACTGATCCTAGACCCGTAGTGGACTCTGTGCATTAGCATCCCATGGGCGAACTGTTGTTATGTCAAAAAGATTTAGGTTAGCCAATCCAACCAAAAAATGTATTAATCTGTCACCTAAATGTTACATCAGTGTTTGTAGATCTCTGTCCTAGGGTAAATATGCTTTTTTAAATTTAGGAAACAAACAAAAGTTAGGATGAGGATTAAATAAAAAATCTGAATTATTACAAACGCCTGCAGCTTCGGTTCGACTGCCCCTTACATTTGAGTGGCCCCTCAATGTTTTGGAAACGGGTGGAGGACTTTGTCTTCATTAGAATGGGCCCCCTGCGATGCTGAGGCAGTTTGGACTCCACTCTTAGAAGGGCTAGAGTGATGATGATTTCACTGATCCTAGACACGGGGTAAACTCTGTGCATTAGCATCCCATGGGCGAACTGTTGTTATGTCAAAAAGATTTAGGGAGGCCAATCCAAACAAAAAATTGATTAATCTGTCAACTAAATGTTACATCAGTATTAGTAGAACTCTGTACTAGGGTAAATATGCTTTTTTAAACTTAGGAAAGAAACAAAAGTTAGGATGAGGATTAAATACAAATTCAGGATGAAGACAACCGTCTGCAGCTTCGGCTCGACTGCCCCTTTCTTTTGAGTGGCCCCTCAATGTTTTGGAAACGGGTGGAGGACATTGTCTTCATTAGAATGGGCCCCCCTGCGATGCTGAGGCAGTTTGGACTCCACTCTTAGAAGGCCTAGAGTGATAGTGATTTCACTGATCCTAGACCCGTAGTGGACTCTGTGCATTAGCATCCCATGGGCGAACTGTTGTTATGTCAAAAAGATTTAGGTTAGCCAATTCAACCAAAAAATGTATTAATCTGTCACCTAAATGTTACATCAGTGTTAGTAGATCTCTGTCCTAGGGTAAATATGCTTTTTTAAATTTAGGAAACAAACAAAAGTTAGGATGAGGATTAAATAAAAAATCGGAATTATTACAAACGCCTGCAGCTTCGGTTCGACTGCCCCTTACATTTGAGTGGCCCCTCAATGTTTTGGAAAAGGGTGGAGGACTTTGTCTTCATTAGAATGGGCCCCCTGCGATGCTGAGGCAGTTTGGACTCCACTCTTAGAAGGCCTAGAGTATTGATGATTTCACTGATCCTGGACCCGGGGTAAACTCTGTGCATTAGCATCCCATGGGCGACCTGTTGTTATGTCAAAAAGATTTAGGGAGGCCAATCCAAACAAAAAATTGATTAATCTGTCACCTAAATGTTACATCAGTATTAGTAGAACTCTGTACTAGGGTAAATATGCTTTTTTAAACTTAGGAAAGAAACAAAAGTTAGGATGAGGATTAAATAAAAATTCAGGATGAAGACAACCGTCTGCAGCTTCGGCTCGACTGCCCCTTTCTTTTGAGTGGCCCCTCAATGTTTTGGAAACGGGTGGAGGACATTGTCTTCATTAGAATGGGCCCCCTGCGATGCTGAGGCATTTTGGACTCCACTCTTAGAAGGCCTAGAGTATTGATGATTTCACTGATCCTGGACCCGGGGTAAACTCTGTGCATTAGCATCCCATGGGCGACCTGTTGTTATGTCAAAAAGATTTAGGGAGGCCAATCCAAACAAAAAATTGATTAATCTGTCAACTAAACGTTACATCAGTATTAGTAGAACTCTGTACTAGGGTAAATATGCTTTTTTAAACTTAGGAAAGAAACAAAAGTTAGGATGAGGATTAAATACAAATTCAGGATGAAGACAACCGTCTGCAGCTTCGGCTCGACTGCCCCTTTCTTTTGAGTGGCCCCTCAATGTTTTGGAAACGGGTGGAGGACATTGTCTTCATTAGAATGGGCCCCCTGCGATGCTGAGGCAGTTTGGACTCCACTCTTAGAAGGGCTAGAGTGATGATGATTTCACTGATCCTGGACCCGGGGTAAACTCTGTGCATTAGCATCCCATGGGCGACCTGTTGTTATGTCAAAAAGATTTAGGTTAGCCAATCCAACCAAAAATGTATTAATCTGTCACCTAAATGTTACATCAGTGTTAGTAGATCTCTGTCCTAGGGTAAATATGCTTTTTTAAATTTAGGAAACAAACAAAAGTTAGGATGAGGATTAAATAAAAAATCGGAATTATTACAAACGCCTGCAGCTTCGGTTCGACTGCCCCTTACAGTTGAGTGGCCCCTCAATGTTTTGGAAAAGGGTGGAGGACTTTGTCTTCATTAGAATGGGCCCCCTGCGATGCTGAGGCAGTTTGGACTCCACTCTTAGAAGGCCTAGAGTATTGATGATTTCACTGATCCTGGACCCGGGGTAAACTCTGTGCATTAGCATCCCATGGGCGACCTGTTGTTATGTCAAAAAGATTTAGGGAGGCCAATCCAAACAAAAAATTGATTAATCTGTCACCTAAATTTTACATCAGTATTAGTAGAACTCTGTACTAGGGTAAATATGCTTTTTTAAACTTAGGAAAGAAACAAAAGTTAGGATGAGGATTAAATAAAAATTCAGGATGAAGACAACCGTCTGCAGCTTCGGCTCGACTGCCCCTTTCTTTTGAGTGGCCACTCAATGTTTTGGAAACGGGTGGAGGACATTGTCTTCATTAGAATGGGCCCCCTGCGATGCTGAGGCATTTTGGACTCCACTCTTAGAAGGCCTAGAGTATTGATGATTTCACTGATCCTGGACCCGGGGTAAACTCTGTGCATTAGCATCCCATGGGCGACCTGTTGTTATGTCAAAAAGATTTAGGGAGGCCAATCCAAACAAAAAATTGATTAATCTGTCACCTAAATGTTACATCAGTGTTAGTAGATCTCTGTACTAGGGTAAATATGTTTTTTTAAACTTAGGAAAGAAACAAAAGTTAGGATGAGGATTAAATAAAAATTCAGGATGAAGACAACCGTCTGCAGCTTCGGCTCGACTGCCCCTTTCTTTTGAGTGGCCCCTCAATGTTTTGGAAACGGGTGGAGGACATTGTCTTCATTAGAATGGGCCCCCTGCGATGCTGAGGCAGTTTGGACTCCACTCTTAGAAGGGCTAGAGTGATGATGATTTCACTGATCCTGGACCCGGGGTAAACTCTGTGCATTAGCATCCCATGGGCGACCTGTTGTTATGTCAAAAAGATTTAGGGAGGCCAATCCAAACAAAAAATTGATTAATCTGTCAACTAAACGTTACATCAGTATTAGTAGAACTCTGTACTAGGGTAAATATGCTTTTTTAAACTTAGGAAAGAAACAAAAGTTAGGATGAGGATTAAATACAAATTCAGGATGAAGACAACCGTCTGCAGCTTCGGCTCGACTGCCCCTTTCTTTTGAGTGGCCCCTCAATGTTTTGGAAACGGGTGGAGGACATTGTCTTCATTAGAATGGGCCCCCCTGCGATGCTGAGGCAGTTTGGACTCCACTCTTAGAAGGCCTAGAGTGATAGTGATTTCACTGATCCTAGACCCGTAGTGGACTCTGTGCATTAGCATCCCATGGGCGAACTGTTGTTATGTCAAAAAGATTTAGGTTAGCCAATCCAACCAAAAAATGTATTAATCTGTCACCTAAATGTTACATCAGTGTTAGTAGATCTCTGTCCTAGGGTAAATATGCTTTTTTAAATTTAGGAAACAAACAAAAGTTAGGATGAGGATTAAATAAAAAATCTGAATTATTACAAACGCCTGCAGCTTCGGTTCGACTGCCCCTTACATTTGAGTGGCCCCTCAATGTTTTGGAAAAGGGTGGAGGACTTTGTCTTCATTAGAATGGGCCCCCTGCGATGCTGAGGCATTTTGGACTCCACTCTTAGAAGGCCTAGAGTATTGATGATTTCACTGATCCTGGACCCGGGGTAAACTCTGTGCATTAGCATCCCATGGGCGACCTGTTGTTATGTCAAAAAGATTTAGGGAGGCCAATCCAAACAAAAAATTGATTAATCTGTCACCTAAATGTTACATCAGTATTAGTACCAGTATTAGTATTAGTAGTAGTACTAGGGTAAATATGTTTTTTTAAACTTAGGAAAGAAACAAAAGTTAGGATGAGGATTAAATAAAAATTCAGGATGAAGACAACCGTCTGCAGCTTCGGCTCGACTGCCCCTTTCTTTTGAGTGGCCCCTCAATGTTTTGGAAACGGGTGGAGGACTTTGTCTTCATTAGAATGGGCCCCCCTGTGATGCTGAGGCAGTTTGGACTCCACTCTTAGAAGGCCTAGAGTGATAGTGATTTCACTGATCCTAGACCCGTAGTGGACTCTGTGCATTAGCATCCCATGGGCGAACTGTTTTTATGTCAAAAAGATTTAGGTTAGCCAATCCAACCAAAAAATGTATTAATCTGTCACCTAAATGTTACATCAGTGTTAGTAGATCTCTGTCCTAGGGTAAATATGCTTTTTTAAACTTAGGAAACAAACAAAAGTTAGGATGAGGATTAAATAAAAAATCAGAATTATTACAAAAGTCTGCAGCTTCGGTTCGACTGCCCCTTACATTTGAGTGGCCCCTCAATGTTTTGGAAACGGGTGGAGGACTTTGTCGTCATTAGAATGGGCCCCCTGCGATGCTGTGGCAGTTTGGACTCCACTCTTAGAAGGCCTAGAGTGATGATGATTTCACTGATCCTAGACCCGTAGTGGACTCTGTGCATTAGCATCCCATGGGCGAACTGTTGTTATGTCAAAAAGATTTAGGTTAGCCAATCCAACCAAAAATGTATTAATCTGTCACCTAAATGTTACATCAGTGTTAGTAGATCTCTGTCCTAGGGTAAATATGCTTTTTTAAATTTAGGAAACAAACAAAAGTTAGGATGAGGATTAAATAAAAAATCAGAATTATTACAAACGCCTGCAGCTTCGGTTCGACTGCCCCTTACATTTGAGTGGCCCCTCAATGTTTTGGAAACGGGTGGAGGACTTTGTCTTCATTAGAATGGGCCCCCTGCGATGCTGAGGCAGTTTGGACTCCACTCTTAGAAGGGCTAGAGTGATGATGATTTCACTGATCCTGGACCCGGGGTAAACTCTGTGCATTAGCATCCCATGGGCTACCTGTTGTTATGTCAAAAAGATTTAGGGAGGCCAATCCAAACAAAAAATTGATTAATTTGTCAACTAAACGTTACATCAGTATTAGTAGAACTCTGTACTAGGGTAAATATGCTTTTTTAAACTTAGGAAAGAAACAAAAGTTAGGATGAGGATTAAATACAAATTCAGGATGAAGACAACCGTCTGCAGCTTCGGCTCGACTGCCCCTTTCTTTTGAGTGGCCCCTCAATGTTTTGGAAACGGGTGGAGGACATTGTCTTCATTAGAATGGGCCCCCTGCGATGCTGAGGCAGTTTGGACTCCACTCTTAGAAGGGCTAGAGTGATGATGATTTCACTGATCCTGGACCCGGGGTAAACTCTGTGCATTAGCATCCCATGGGCGACCTGTTGTTATGTCAAAAAGATTTAGGTTAGCCAATCCAACCAAAAATGTATTAATCTGTCACCTAAATGTTACATCAGTGTTAGTAGATCTCTGTCCTAGGGTAAATATGCTTTTTTAAATTTAGGAAACAAACAAAAGTTAGGATGAGGATTAAATACAAATTCAGGATGAAGACAACCGTCTGCAGCTTCGGCTCGACTGCCCCTTTCTTTTGAGTGGCCCCTCAATGTTTTGGAAACGGGTGGAGGACATTGTCTTCATTAGAATGGGCCCCCCTGCGATGCTGAGGCAGTTTGGACTCCACTCTTAGAAGGCCTAGAGTGATAGTGATTTCACTGATCCTAGACCCGTAGTGGACTCTGTGCATTAGCATCCCATGGGCGAACTGTTTTTATGTCAAAAAGATTTAGGTTAGCCAATCCAACCAAAAAATGTATTAATCTGTCACCTAAATGTTACATCAGTGTTAGTAGATCTCTGTCCTAGGGTAAATATGCTTTTTTAAACTTAGGAAACAAACAAAAGTTAGGATGAGGATTAAATAAAAAATCTGAATTATTACAAAAGTCTGCAGCTTCGGTTCGACTGCCCCTTACATTTGAGTGGCCCCTCAATGTTTTGGAAACGGGTGGAGGACTTTGTCGTCATTAGAATGGGCCCCCTGCGATGCTGTGGCAGTTTGGACTCCACTCTTAGAAGGCCTAGAGTGATGATGATTTCACTGATCCTAGACCCGTAGTGGACTCTGTGCATTAGCATCCCATGGGCGAACTGTTGTTATGTCAAAAAGATTTAGGTTAGCCAATCCAACCAAAAATGTATTAATCTGTCACCTAAATGTTACATCAGTGTTAGAGATCTCTGTCCTAGGGTAAATATGCTTTTTTAAATTTAGGAAACAAACAAAAGTTAGGATGAGGATTAAATAAAAAATCAGAATTATTACAAACGCCTGCAGCTTCGGTTCGACTGCCCCTTACATTTGAGTGGCCCCTCAATGTTTTGGAAACGGGTGGAGGACTTTGTCTTCATTAGAATGGGCCCCCTGCGATGCTGAGGCAGTTTGGACTCCACTCTTAGAAGGGCTAGAGTGATGATGATTTCACTGATCCTGGACCCGGGGTAAACTCTGTGCATTAGCATCCCATGGGCGACCTGTTGTTATGTCAAAAAGATTTAGGGAGGCCAATCCAAACAAAAAATTGTATTAATCTGTCAACTAAACGTTACATCAGTATTAGTAGAACTCTGTACTAGGGTAAATATGCTTTTTTAAACTTAGGAAAGAAACAAAAGTTAGGATGAGGATTAAATACAAATTCAGGATGAAGACAACCGTCTGCAGCTTCGGCTCGACTGCCCCTTTCTTTTGAGTGGCCCCTCAATGTTTTGGAAACGGGTGGAGGACATTGTCTTCATTAGAATGGGCCCCCTGCGATGCTGAGGCAGTTTGGACTCCACTCTTAGAAGGGCTAGAGTGATGATGATTTCACTGATCCTGGACCCGGGGTAAACTCTGTGCATTAGCATCCCATGGGCGACCTGTTGTTATGTCAAAAAGATTTAGGTTAGCCAATCCAACCAAAAATGTATTAATCTGTCACCTAAATGTTACATCAGTGTTAGTAGATCTCTGTCCTAGGGTAAATATGCTTTTTTAAATTTAGGAAACAAACAAAAGTTAGGATGAGGATTAAATACAAATTCAGGATGAAGACAACCGTCTGCAGCTTCGGCTCGACTGCCCCTTTCTTTTGAGTGGCCCCTCAATGTTTTGGAAACGGGTGGAGGACATTGTCTTCATTAGAATGGGCCCCCCTGCGATGCTGAGGCAGTTTGGACTCCACTCTTAGAAGGCCTAGAGTGATAGTGATTTCACTGATCCTAGACCCGTAGTGGACTCTGTGCATTAGCATCCCATGGGCGAACTGTTGTTATGTCAAAAAGATTTAGGTTAGCCAATCCAACCAAAAAATGTATTAATCTGTCACCTAAATGTTACATCAGTGTTAGTAGATCTCTGTCCTAGGGTAAATATGCTTTTTTAAATTTAGGAAACAAACAAAAGTTAGGATGAGGATTAAATAAAAAATCTGAATTATTACAAACGCCTGCAGCTTCGGTTCGACTGCCCCTTACATTTGAGTGGCCCCTCAATGTTTTGGAAACGGGTGGAGGACTTTGTCTTCATTAGAATGGGCCCCCTGCGATGCTGAGGCAGTTTGGACTCCACTCTTAGAAGGGCTAGAGTGATGATGATTTCACTGATCCTGGACCCGGGGTAAACTCTGTGCATTAGCATCCCATGGGCGACCTGTTGTTATGTCAAAAAGATTTAGGGAGGCCAATCCAAACAAAAAATTGATTAATCTGTCACCTAAATGTTACATCAGTATTAGTAGAACTCTGTACTAGGGTAAATATGCTTTTTTAAACTTAGGAAAGAAACAAAAGTTAGGATGAGGATTAAATAAAAATTCAGGATGAAGACAACCGTCTGCAGCTTCGGCTCGACTGCCCCTTTCTTTTGAGTGGCCCCTCAATGTTTTGGAAACGGGTGGAGGACATTGTCTTCATTAGAATGGGCCCCCTGCGATGCTGAGGCAGTTTGGACTCCACTCTTAGAAGGCCTAGAGTGATAGTGATTTTACTGATCCTAGACCCGTAGTGGACTCTGTGCATTAGCATCCCATGGGCGAACTGTTGTTATGTCAAAAAGATTTAGGTTAGCCAATCCAACCAAAAAATGTATTAATCTGTCACCTAAATGTTACATCAGTGTTAGTAGATCTCTGTCCTAGGGTAAATATGCTTTTTTAAATTTAGGAAACAAACAAAAGTTAGGATGAGGATTGAATAAAAAATCTGAATTATTACAAACGCCTGCAGCTTCGGTTCGACTGCCCCTTACATTTGAGTGGCCCCTCAATGTTTTGGAAACGGGTGGAGGACTTTGTCTTCATTAGAATGGGCCCCCTGCGATGCTGAGGCAGTTTGGACTCCACTCTTAGAAGGGCTAGAGTGATGATGATTTCACTGATCCTGGACCCGGGGTAAACTCTGTGCATTAGCATCCCATGGGCGACCTGTTGTTATGTCAAAAAGATTTAGGGAGGCCAATCCAAACAAAAAATTGATTAATCTGTCACCTAAATGTTACATCAGTATTAGTAGAACTCTGTACTAGGGTAAATATGCTTTTTTAAACTTAGGAAAGAAACAAAAGTTAGGATGAGGATTAAATAAAAATTCAGGATGAAGACAACCGTCTGCAGCTTCGGCTCGACTGCCCCTTTCTTTTGAGTGGCCCCTCAATGTTTTGGAAACGGGTGGAGGACATTGTCTTCATTAGAATGGGCCCCCTGCGATGCTGAGGCAGTTTGGACTCCACTCTTAGAAGGCCTAGAGTGATAGTGATTTTACTGATCCTAGACCCGTAGTGGACTCTGTGCATTAGCATCCCATGGGCGAACTGTTGTTATGTCAAAAAGATTTAGGTTAGCCAATCCAACCAAAAAATTTATTAATCTGTCACCTAAATGTTACATCAGTGTTAGTAGATCTCTGTCCTAGGGTAAATATGCTTTTTTAAATTTAGGAAACAAACAAAAGTTAGGATGAGGATTGAATAAAAAATCTGAATTATTACAAACGCCTGCAGCTTCGGTTCGACTGCCCCTTACATTTGAGTGGCCCCTCAATGTTTTGGAAACGGGTGGAGGACTTTGTCTTCATTAGAATGGGCCCCCTGCGATGCTGAGGCAGTTTGGACTCCACTCTTAGAAGGCCTAGAGTGATGATGATTTCACTTATCCTGGACCCGGGGTAAACTCTGTGCATTAGCATCCCATGGGCGACCTGTTGTTATGTCAAAAAGATTTAGGGAGGCCAATCCAAACAAAAAATTGATTAATCTGTCAACTAAATGTTACATCAGTATTAGTAGAACTCTGTACTAGGGTAAATATGCTTTTTTAAACTTAGGAAAGAAACAAAAGTTAGGATGAGGATTAAATACAAATTCAGGATGAAGACAACCGTCTCCAGCTTCGGCTCGACTGCCCCTTTCTTTTGAGTGGCCCCTCAATGTTTTGGAAACGGGTGGAGGACATTGTCTTCATTAGAATGGGCCTCCCTGCGATGCTGAGGCAGTTTGGACTCCACTCTTAGAAGGCCTAGAGTGATAGTGATTTCACTGATCCTAGACCCGTAGTGGACTCTGTGCATTAGCATCCCATGGGCGAACTGTTGTTATGTCAAAAAGATTTAGGTTAGCCAATCCAACCAAAAAATTTATTAATCTGTCACCTAAATGTTACATCAGTGTTAGTAGATCTCTGTCCTAGGGTAAATATGCTTTTTTAAATTTAGGAAACAAACAAAAGTTAGGATGAGGATTAAATAAAAAATCTGAATTATTACAAACGCCTGCAGCTTCGGTTCGACTGCCCCTTACATTTGAGTGGCCCCTCAATGTTTTGGAAACGGGTGGAGGACTTTGTCTTCATTAGAATGGGCCCCCTGCAATGCTGAGGCAGTTTGGACTCCACTCTTAGAAGGGCTAGAGTGATAGTGATTTCACTGATCCTAGACCCGTAGTGGACTCTGTGCATTAGCATCCCATGGGCGAACTGTTGTTATGTCAAAAAGATTTAGGTTAGCCAATGCAACCAAAAAATGTATTAATCTGTCACCTAAATGTTACATCAGTGTTTGTAGATCTCTGTCCTAGGGTAAATATGCTTTTTTAAATTTAGGAAACAAACAAAAGTTAGGATGAGGATTAAATAAAAAATCTGAATTATTACAAACGCCTGCAGCTTCGGTTCGACTGCCCCTTACATTTGAGTGGCCCCTCAATGTTTTGGAAACGGGTGGAGGACATTGTCTTCATTAGAATGGGCCCCCTGCGATGCTGAGGCATTTTGGACTCCACTCTTAGAAGGCCTAGAGTATTGATGATTTCACTGATCCTGGACCCGGGGTAAACTCTGTGCATTAGCATCCCATGGGCGACCTGTTGTTATGTCAAAAAGATTTAGGGAGGCCAATCCAAACAAAAAATTGATTAATCTGTCACCTAAATGTTACATCAGTGTTAGTAGATCTCTGTACTAGGGTAAATATGTTTTTTTAAACTTAGGAAAGAAACAAAAGTTAGGATGAGGATTAAATAAAAATTCAGGATGAAGACAACCGTCTGCAGCTTCGGCTCGACTGCCCCTTTCTTTTGAGTGGCCCCTCAATGTTTTGGAAACGGGTGGAGGACATTGTCTTCATTAGAATGGGCCCCCTGCGATGCTGAGGCAGTTTGGACTCCACTCTTAGAAGGGCTAGAGTGATGATGATTTCACTGATCCTGGACCCGGGGTAAACTCTGTGCATTAGCATCCCATGGGCGACCTGTTGTTATGTCAAAAAGATTTAGGGAGGCCAATCCAAACAAAAAATTGATTAATCTGTCAACTAAACGTTACATCAGTATTAGTAGAACTCTGTACTAGGGTAAATATGCTTTTTTAAACTTAGGAAAGAAACAAAAGTTAGGATGAGGATTAAATACAAATTCAGGATGAAGACAACCGTCTGCAGCTTCGGCTCGACTGCCCCTTTCTTTTGAGTGGCCCCTCAATGTTTTGGAAACGGGTGGAGGACATTGTCTTCATTAGAATGGGCCCCCCTGCGATGCTGAGGCAGTTTGGACTCCACTCTTAGAAGGCCTAGAGTGATAGTGATTTCACTGATCCTAGACCCGTAGTGGACTCTGTGCATTAGCATCCCATGGGCGAACTGTTGTTATGTCAAAAAGATTTAGGTTAGCCAATCCAACCAAAAAATGTATTAATCTGTCACCTAAATGTTACATCAGTGTTAGTAGATCTCTGTCCTAGGGTAAATATGCTTTTTTAAATTTAGGAAACAAACAAAAGTTAGGATGAGGATTAAATAAAAAATCTGAATTATTACAAACGCCTGCAGCTTCGGTTCGACTGCCCCTTACATTTGAGTGGCCCCTCAATGTTTTGGAAAAGGGTGGAGGACTTTGTCTTCATTAGAATGGGCCCCCTGCGATGCTGAGGCATTTTGGACTCCACTCTTAGAAGGCCTAGAGTATTGATGATTTCACTGATCCTGGACCCGGGGTAATCTCTGTGCATTAGCATCCCATGGGCGACCTGTTGTTATGTCAAAAAGATTTAGGGAGGCCAATCCAAACAAAAAATTGATTAATCTGTTACCTAAATGTTACATCAGTATTAGTAGAACTCTGTACTAGGGTAAATATGTTTTTTTAAACTTAGGAAAGAAACAAAAGTTAGGATGAGGATTAAATAAAAATTCAGGATGATGACAACCGTCTGCAGCTTCGGCTCGACTGCCCCTTTCTTTTGAGTGGCCCCTCAATGTTTTGGAAACGGGTGGAGGACTTTGTCTTCATTAGAATGGGCCCCCCTGTGATGCTGAGGCAGTTTGGACTCCACTCTTAGAAGGCCTAGAGTGATAGTGATTTCACTGATCCTAGACCCGTAGTGGACTCTGTGCATTAGCATCCCATGGGCGAACTGTTTTTATGTCAAAAAGATTTAGGTTAGCCAATCCAACCAAAAAATGTATTAATCTGTCACCTAAATGTTACATCAGTGTTAGTAGATCTCTGTCCTAGGGTAAATATGCTTTTTTAAACTTAGGAAACAAACAAAAGTTAGGATGAGGATTAAATAAAAAATCAGAATTATTACAAAAGTCTGCAGCTTCGGTTCGACTGCCCCTTACATTTGAGTGGCCCCTCAATGTTTTGGAAACGGGTGGAGGACTTTGTCGTCATTAGAATGGGCCCCCTGCGATGCTGTGGCAGTTTGGACTCCACTCTTAGAAGGCCTAGAGTGATGATGATTTCACTGATCCTAGACCCGTAGTGGACTCTGTGCATTAGCATCCCATGGGCGAACTGTTGTTATGTCAAAAAGATTTAGGTTAGCCAATCCAACCAAAAATGTATTAATCTGTCACCTAAATGTTACATCAGTGTTAGTAGATCTCTGTCCTAGGGTAAATATGCTTTTTTAAATTTAGGAAACAAACAAAAGTTAGGATGAGGATTAAATAAAAAATCAGAATTATTACAAACGCCTGCAGCTTCGGTTCGACTGCCCCTTACATTTGAGTGGCCCCTCAATGTTTTGGAAACGGGTGGAGGACTTTGTCTTCATTAGAATGGGCCCCCTGCGATGCTGAGGCAGTTTGGACTCCACTCTTAGAAGGGCTAGAGTGATGATGATTTCACTGATCCTGGACCCGGGGTAAACTCTGTGCATTAGCATCCCATGGGCGACCTGTTGTTATGTCAAAAAGATTTAGGTTAGCCAATACAACCAAAAATGTATTAATCTGTCACCTAAATGTTACATCAGTGTTAGTAGATCTCTGTCCTAGGGTAAATATGCTTTTTTAAATTTAGGAAACAAACAAAAGTTAGGATGAGGATTAAATACAAATTCAGGATGAAGACAACCGTCTGCAGCTTCGGCTCGACTGCCCCTTTCTTTTGAGTGGCCCCTCAATGTTTTGGAAACGGGTGGAGGACATTGTCTTCATTAGAATGGGCCCCCCTGCGATGCTGAGGCAGTTTGGACTCCACTCTTAGAAGGCCTAGAGTGATAGTGATTTCACTGATCCTAGACCCGTAGTGGACTCTGTGCATTAGCATCCCATGGGCGAACTGTTGTTATGTCAAAAAGATTTAGGTTAGCCAATCCAACCAAAAAATGTATTAATCTGTCACCTAAATGTTACATCAGTGTTAGTAGATCTCTGTCCTAGGGTAAATATGCTTTTTTAAATTTAGGAAACAAACAAAAGTTAGGATGAGGATTAAATAAAAAATCTGAATTATTACAAACGCCTGCAGCTTCGGTTCGACTGCCCCTTACATTTGAGTGGCCCCTCAATGTTTTGGAAACGGGTGGAGGACTTTGTCTTCATTAGAATGGGCCCCCTGCGATGCTGAGGCAGTTTGGACTCCACTCTTAGAAGGGCTAGAGTGATGATGATTTCACTGATCTTGGACCCGGGGTAAACTCTGTGCATTAGCATCCCTTGGGCGACCTGTTGTTATGTCAAAAAGATTTAGGGAGGCCAATCCAAACAAAAAATTGATTAATCTGTCAACTAAACGTTACATCAGTATTAGTAGAACTCTGTACTAGGGTAAATATGCTTTTTTAAACTTAGGAAAGAAACAAAAGTTAGGATGAGGATTAAATACAAATTCAGGATGAAGACAACCGTCTGCAGCTTCGGCTCGACTGCCCCTTTCTTTTGAGTGGCCCCTCAATGTTTTGGAAACGGGTGGAGGACATTGTCTTCATTAGAATGGGCCCCCTGCGATGCTGAGGCAGTTTGGACTTCACTCTTAGAAGGGCTAGAGTGATGATGATTTCACTGATCCTGGACCCGGGGTAAACTCTGTGCATTAGCATCCCATGGGCGACCTGTTGTTATGTCAAAAAGATTTAGGGAGGCCAATCCAAACAAAAAATTGATTCATCTGTCAACTAAATGTTACATCAGTATTATTAGAACTCTGTACTAGGGTAAATATGCTTTTTTAAACTTAGGAAAGAAACAAAAGTTAGGATGAGGATTAAATAAAAATTCAGGATGAAGACAACCGTCTGCAGCTTCGGCTCGACTGCCCCTTTCTTTTGAGTGGCCCCTCAATGTTTTGGA
This sequence comes from Rhinoderma darwinii, assembly GCF_050947455.1. NCBI lineage: Eukaryota > Metazoa > Chordata > Amphibia > Anura > Rhinodermatidae > Rhinoderma > Rhinoderma darwinii. Next base: position 108,221,004 of record NC_134695.1, read on the forward strand.
AACGGGTGGAGGACATTGTCTTCATTAGAATGGGCCCCCCTGCGATGCTGAGGCAGTTTGGACTCCACTCTTAGAAGGCCTAGAGTGATAGTGATTTTACTGATCCTAGACCCGTAGTGGACTCTGTGCATTAGCATCCCATGGGTGAACTGTTGTTATGTCAAAAAGATTTAGGTTAGCCAATCCAACCAAAAAATGTATTAATCTGTCACCTAAATGTTACATCAGTGTTAGTAGATCTCTGTCCTAGGGTAAATATGCTTTTTTAAATTTAGGAAACAAACAAAAGTTAGGATGAGGATTAAATAAAAAATCTGAATTATTACAAGCGCCTGCAGCTTCGGTTCGACTGCCCCTTACATTTGAGTGGCCCCTCAATGTTTTGGAAAAGGGTGGAGGACTTTGTCTTCATTAGAATGGGCCCCCTGCGATGCTGAGGCAGTTTGGACTCCACTCTTAGAAGGCCTAGAGTATTGATGATTTCACTGATCCTGGACCCGGGGTAAACTCTGTGCATTAGCATCCCATGGGCGACCTGTTGTTATGTCAAAAAGATTTAGGGAGGCCAATCCAAACAAAAAATTGATTAATCTGTCACCTAAATGTTACATCAGTATTAGTAGAACTCTGTACTAGGGTAAATATGTTTTTTTAAACTTAGGAAAGAAACAAAAGTTAGGATGAGGATTAAATAAAAATTCAGGATGAAGACAACCGTCTGCAGCTTCGGCTCGACTGCCCCTTTCTTTTGAGTGGCCCCTCAATGTTTTGGAAACGGGTGGAGGACTTTGTCTTCATTAGAATGGACCCCCCTGTGATGCTGAGGCAGTTTGGACTCCACTCTTAGAAGGCCTAGAGTGATAGTGATTTCACTGATCCTAGACCCGTAGTGGACTCTGTGCATTAGCATCCCATGGGCGAACTGTTTTTATGTCAAAAAGATTTAGGTTAGCCAATCCAACCAAAAAATTTTTTAATCTGTCACCTAAATGTTACATCAGTGTTAGTAGATCTCTGTCCTAGGGTAAATATGCTTTTTTAAACTTAGGAAACAAACAAAAGTTAGGATGAGGATTAAATAAAAAATCAGAATTATTACAAAAGTCTGCAGCTTCGGTTCGACTGCCCCTTACATTTGAGTGGCCCCTCAATGTTTTGGAAACGGGTGGAGGACTTTGTGTTCATTAGAATGGGCCCCCTGCGATGCTGAGGCAGTTTGGACTCCACTCTTAGAAGGCTTAGAGTGATAGTGATTTCACTGATCCTAGACCCGTAGTGGACTCTGTGCATTAGCATCCCATGGGCGAACTGTTGTTATGTCAAAAAGATTTAGGTTAGCCAATCCAACCAAAAAATTTATTAATCTGTCACCTAAATGTTACATCAGTGTTAGTAGATCTCTGTCCTAGGGTAAATATGCTTTTTTAAATTTAGGAAACAAACAAAAGTTAGGATGAGGATTAAATAAAAAATCTGAATTATTACAAACGCTTGCAGCTTCGGTTCGACTGCCCCTTACATTTGAGTGGCCCCTCAATGTTTTGGAAACGGGTGGAGGACTTTGTCTTCATTAGAATGGGCCCCCTGCGATGCTGAGGCAGTTTGGACTCCACTCTTAGAAGGGCTAGAGTGATGATGATTTCACTGATCCTGGACCCGGGGTAAACTCTGTGCATTAGCATCCCATGGGCGACCTGTTGTTATGTCAAAAAGATTTAGGGAGGCCAATCCAAACAAAAAATTGATTAATCTGTCAACTAAATATTACATCAGTATTAGTAGAACTCTGTACTAGGGTAAATATGCTTTTTTAAACTTAGGAAAGAAACAAAAGTTAGGATGAGGATTAAATACAAATTCAGGATGAAGACAACCGTCTGCAGCTTCGGCTCGACTGCCCCTTTCTTTTGAGTGGCCCCTCAATGTTTTGGAAACAGGTGGAGGACATTGTCTTCATTAGAATGGGCCCCCCTGCGATGCTGAGGCAGTTTGGACTCCACTCTTAGAAGGCCTAGAGTGATAGTGATTTCACTGATCCTAGACCCGTAGTGGACTCTGTGCATTAGCATCCCATGGGCGAACTGTTGTTATGTCAAAAAGATTTAGGTTAGCCAATCCAACCAAAAATGTATTAATCTGTCACCTAAATGTTACATCAGTGTTAGTAGATCTCTGTCCTAGGGTAAATATGCTTTTTTAAATTTAGGAAACAAACAAAAGTTAGGATGAGGATTAAATAAAAAATCGGAATTATTACAAACGCCTGCAGCTTCGGTTCGACTGCCCCTTACATTTGAGTGGCCCCTCAATGTTTTGGAAAAGGGTGGAGGACTTTGTCTTCATTAGAATGGGCCCCCTGCGATGCTGAGGCAGTTTGGACTCCACTCTTAGAAGGCTTAGAGTATTGATGATTTCACTGATCCTGGACCCGGGGTAAACTCTGTGCATTAGCATCCCATGGGCGACCTGTTGTTATGTCAAAAAGATTTAGGGAGGCCAATCCAAACAAAAAATTGATTAATCTGTCACCTAAATGTTACATCAGTATTAGTAGAACTCTGTACTAGGGTAAATATGCTTTTTTAAACTTAGGAAAGAAACAAAAGTTAGGATGAGGATTAAATAAAAATTCAGGATGAAGACAACCGTCTGCAGCTTCGGCTCGACTGCCCCTTTCTTTTGAGTGGCCCCTCAATGTTTTGGAAACGGGTGGAGGACATTGTCTTCATTAGAATGGGCCCCCCTGCGATGCTGAGGCAGTTTGGACTCCACTCTTAGAAGGCCTAGAGTGATAGTGATTTTACTGATCCTAGACCCGTAGTGGACTCTGTGCATTAGCATCCCATGGGCGAACTGTTGTTATGTCAAAAAGATTTAGGTTAGCCAATCCAACCAAAAAATGTATTAATCTGTCACCTAAATGTTACATCAGTGTTAGTAGATCTCTGTCCTAGGGTAAATATGCTTTTTTAAATTTAGGAAACAAACAAAAGTTAGGATGAGGATTAAATAAAAAATCAGAATTATTACAAACGCCTGCAGCTTCGGTTCGACTGCCCCTTACATTTGAGTGGCCCCTCAATGTTTTGGAAACGGGTGGAGGACTTTGTCTTCATTAGAATGGGCCCCCTGCGATGCTGAGGCAGTTTGGACTCCACTCTTAGAAGGGCTAGAGTGATGATTTCACTGATCCTGGACCCGGGGTAAACTCTGTGCATTAGCATCCCATGGGCGACCTGTTGTTATGTCAAAAAGATTTAGGGAGGCCAATCCAAACAAAAAATTGATTAATCTGTCAACTAAACGTTACATCAGTATTAGTAGAACTCTGTACTAGGGTAAATATGCTTTTTTAAACTTAGGAAAGAAACAAAAGTTAGGATGAGGATTAAATACAAATTCAGGATGAAGACAACCGTCTGCAGCTTCGGCTCGACTGCCCCTTTCTTTTGAGTGGCCCCTCAATGTTTTGGAAACGGGTGGAGGACATTGTCTTCATTAGAATGGGCCCCCTGCGATGCTGAGGCAGTTTGGACTCCACTCTTAGAAGGGCTAGAGTGATGATGATTTCACTGATCCTGGACCCGGGGTAAACTCTGTGCATTAGCATCCCATGGGCGACCTGTTGTTATGTCAAAAAGATTTAGGGAGGCCAATCCAAACAAAAAATTGATTAATCTGTCACCTAAATGTTACATCAGTATTAGTAGAACTCTGTACTAGGGTAAATATGCTTTTTTAAACTTAGGAAAGAAACAAAAGTTAGGATGAGGATTAAATAAAAATTCAGGATGAAGACAACCGTCTGCAGCTTCGGCTCGACTGCCCCTTTCTTTTGAGTGGCCCCTCAATGTTTTGGAAACGGGTGGAGGACATTGTCTTCATTAGAATGGGCCCCCCTGCGATGCTGAGGCAGTTTGGACTCCACTCTTAGAAGGCCTAGAGTGATAGTGATTTTACTGATCCTAGACCCGTAGTGGACTCTGTGCATTAGCGTCCCATGGGCGAACTGTTGTTATGTCAAAAAGATTTAGGTTAGCCAATCCAACCAAAAAATGTATTAATCTGTCACCTAAATGTTACATCAGTGTTAGTAGATCTCTGTCCTAGGGTAAATATGCTTTTTTCAATTTAGGAAACAAACAAAAGTTAGGATGAGGATTAAATAAAAAAATCAGAATTATTACAAACGCCTGCAGCTTCGGTTCGACTGCCCCTTTCTTTTGAGTGGCCCCTCAATGTTTTGGAAACGGGTGGAGGACTTTGTCTTCATTAGAATGGACCCCCCTGTGATGCTGAGGCAGTTTGGACTCCACTCTTAGAAGGCCTAGAGTGATAGTGATTTCACTGATCCTAGACCCGTAGTGGACTCTGTGCATTAGCATCCCATGGGCGAACTGTTTTTATGTCAAAAAGATTTAGGTTAGCCAATCCAACCAAAAAATTTATTAATCTGTCACCTAAATGTTACATCAGTGTTAGTAGATCTCTGTCCTAGGGTAAATATGCTTTTTTAAACTTAGGAAACAAACAAAAGTTAGGATGAGGATTAAATAAAAAATCAGAATTATTACAAAAGTCTGCAGCTTCGGTTCGACTGCCCCTTACATTTGAGTGGCCCCTCAATGTTTTGGAAACGGGTGGAGGACTTTGTCTTCATTAGAATGGGCCCCCTGCGATGCTGAGGCAGTTTGGACTCCACTCTTAGAAGGCCTAGAGTGATGATGATTTCACTGATCCTGGACCCGGGGTAAACTCTGTGCATTAGCATCCCATGGGCGACCTGTTGTTATGTCAAAAAGATTTAGGGAGGCCAATCCAAACAAAAAATTGATTAATCTGTCAACTAAATGTTACATCAGTATTAGTAGAACTCTGTACTAGGGTAAATATGCTTTTTTAAACTTAGGAAAGAAACAAAAGTTAGGATGAGGATTAAATACAAATTCAGTATGAAGACAACCGTCTGTAGCTTCGGCTCGACTGCCCCTTTCTTTTGAGTGGCCCCTCAATGTTTTGGAAACGGGTGGAGGACATTGTCTTCATTAGAATGGGCCCCCCTGCGATGCTGAGGCAGTTTGGACTCCACTCTTAGAAGGCTTAGAGTGATAGTGATTTCACTGATCCTAGACCCGTAGTGGACTCTGTGCATTAGCATCCCATGGGCGAACTGTTGTTATGTAAAAAAGATTTAGGTTAGCCAATCCAACCAAAAAAATTATTAATCTGTCACCTAAATGTTACATCAGTGTTAGTAGATCTCTGTCCTAGGGTAAATATGCTTTTTTAAATTTAGGAAACAAACAAAAGTTAGGATGAGGATTAAATAAAAAATCTGAATTATTACAAACGCCTGCAGCTTCTGTTCGACTGCCCCTTACATTTGAGTGGCCCCTCAATGTTTTGGAAAAGGGTGGAGGACTTTGTCTTCATTAGAATGGGCCCCCTGCGATGCTGAGGCAGTTTGGACTCCACTCTTAGAAGGCCTAGAGTGATGATGATTTCACTGATCCTGGACCCGGGGTAAACTCTGTGCATTAGCATCCCATGGGCGACCTGTTGTTATGTCAAAAAGATTTAGGGAGGCCAATCCAAACAAAAAATTGATTAATCTGTCAACTAAACGTTACATCAGTATTAGTAGAACTCTGTACTAGGGTAAATATGCTTTTTTAAACTTAGGAAAGAAACAAAAGTTAGGATGAGGATTAAATACAAATTCAGGATGAAGACAACCGTCTGCAGCTTCGGCTCGACTGCCCCTTTCTTTTGAGTGGCCCCTCAATGTTTTGGAAACGGGTGGAGGACATTGTCTTCATTAGAATGGGCCCCCTGCGATGCTGAGGCAGTTTGGACTCCACTCTTAGAAGGGCTAGAGTGATGATGATTTCACTGATCCTGGACCCGGGGTAAACTCTGTGCATTAGCATCCCATGGGCGACCTGTTGTTATGTCAAAAAGATTTAGGGAGGCCAATCCAAACAAAAAATTGATTCATCTGTCAACTAAATGTTACATCAGTATTAGTAGAACTGTGTACTAGGGTAAATATGCTTTTTTAAACTTAGGAAAGAAACAAAAGTTAGGATGAGGATTAAATAAAAATTCAGGATGAAGACAACCGTCTGCAGCTTCGGCTCGACTGCCCCTTTCTTTTGAGTGGCCCCTCAATGTTTTGGAAACGGGTGGAGGACATTGTCTTCATTAGAATGGGCCCCCCTGCGATGCTGAGGCAGTTTGGACTCCACTCTTAGAAGGCCTAGAGTGATAGTAATTTTACTGATCCTAGACCCGTAGTGGACTCTGTGCATTAGCATCCCATGGGCGAACTGTTGTTATGTCAAAAAGATTTAGGTTAGCCAATCCAACCAAAAAATGTATTAATCTGTCACCTAAATGTTACATCAGTGTTAGTAGATCTCTGTCCTAGGGTAAATATGCTTTTTTAAATCTAGGAAACAAATAAAAGTTAGGATGAGGATTAAATAAAAAATCGGAATTATTACAAACGCCTGCAGCTTCGGTTCGACTGCCCCTTACATTTGAGTGGCCCCTCAATGTTTTGGAAAAGGGTGGAGGACTTTGTCTTCATTAGAATGGGCCCCCTGCGATGCTGAGGCAGTTTGGACTCCACTCTTAGAAGGCCTAGAGTATTGATGATTTCACTGATCCTGGACCCGGGGTAAACTCTGTGCATTAGCATCCCATGGGCGACCTGTTGTTATGTCAAAAAGATTTAGGGAGGCCAATCCAAACAAAAAATTGATTAATCTGTCACCTAAATGTTACATCAGTATTAGTAGAACTCTGTACTAGGGTAAATATGCTTTTTTAAACTTAGGAAAGAAACAAAAGTTAGGATGAGGATTAAATAAAAATTCAGGATGAAGACAACCGTCTGCAGCTTCGGCTCGACTGCCCCTTTCTTTTGAGTGGCCCCTCAATGTTTTGGAAACGGGTGGAGGACATTGTCTTCATTAGAATGGGCCCCCCTGCGATGCTGAGGCAGTTTGGACTCCACTCTTAGAAGGCCTAGAGTGATAGTGATTTTACTGATCCTAGACCCGTAGTGGACTCTGTGCATTAGCATCCCATGGGCGAACTGTTGTTATGTCAAAAAGATTTAGGTTAGCCAATCCAACCAAAAAATGTATTAATCTGTCACCTAAATGTTACATCAGTGTTAGTAGATCTCTGTCCTAGGGTAAATATGCTTTTTTAAATTTAGGAAACAAACAAAAGTTAGGATGAGGATTAAATAAAAAATCAGAATTATTACAAACGCCTGCAGCTTCGGTTCGACTGCCCCTTACATTTGAGTGGCCCCTCAATGTTTTGGAAACGGGTGGAGGACTTTGTCTTCACTAGAATGGGCCCCCTGCGATGCTGAGGCAGTTTGGACTCCACTCTTAGAAGGCCTAGAGTGATGATGATTTCACTGATCCTGGACCCGGGGTAAACTCTGTGCATTAGCATCCCATGGGCGACCTGTTGTTATGTCAAAAAGATTTAGGGAGGCCAATCCAAACAAAAAATTGATTAATCTGTCAACTAAATGTTACATCAGTATTAGTAGAACTCTGTACTAGGGTAAATATGCTTTTTTAAACTTAGGAAAGAAACAAAAGTTAGGATGAGGATTAAATACAAATTCAGTATGAAGACAACCGTCTGTAGCTTCGGCTCGACTGCCCCTTTCTTTTGAGTGGCCCCTCAATGTTTTGGAAACGGGTGGAGGACATTGTCTTCATTAGAATGGGCCCCCCTGCGATGCTGAGGCAGTTTGGACTCCACTCTTAGAAGGCTTAGAGTGATAGTGATTTCACTGATCCTAGACCCGTAGTGGACTCTGTGCATTAGCATCCCATGGGCGAACTGTTGTTATGTAAAAAAGATTTAGGTTAGCCAATCCAACCAAAAAAATTATTAATCTGTCACCTAAATGTTACATCAGTGTTAGTAGATCTCTGTCCTAGGGTAAATATGCTTTTTTAAATTTAGGAAACAAACAAAAGTTAGGATGAGGATTAAATAAAAAATCTGAATTATTACAAACGCCTGCAGCTTCGGTTCGACTGCCCCTTACATTTGAGTGGCCCCTCAATGTTTTGGAAAAGGGTGGAGGACTTTGTCTTCATTGGCCCCCTGCGATGCTGAGGCAGTTTGGACTCCACTCTTAGAAGTCCTAGAGTATTGATGATTTCACTGATCCTGGACCCGGGGTAAACTCTGTGCATTAGCATCCCATGGGCGACCTGTTGTTATGTCAAAAAGATTTAGGGAGGCCAATCCAAACAAAAAATTGATTAATCTGTCACCTAAATGTTACATCAGTATTAGTAGAACTCTGTACTAGGGTAAATATGCTTTTTTAAACTTAGGAAAGAAACAAAAGTTAGGTTGAGGATTAAATAAAAATTCAGGATGAAGACAACCGTCTGCAGCTTCGGCTCGACTGCCCCTTTCTTTTGAGTGGCCCCTCAATGTTTTGGAAACGGGTGGAGGACATTGTCTTCATTAGAATGGGCCCCCCTGCGATGCTAAGGCAGTTTGGACTCCACTCTTAGAAGGCCTAGAGTGATAGTGATTTCACTGATCCTAGACCCGTAGTGGACTCTGTGCATTAGCATCCCATGGGCGAACTGTTGTTATGTCAAAAAGATTTAGGTTAGCCAATCCAACCAAAAAATTTATTAATCTGTCACCTAAATGTTACATCAGTGTTAGTAGATCTCTGTCCTAGGGTAAATATGCTTTTTTAAATTTAGGAAACAAACAAAAGTTAGGATGAGGATTAAATAAAAAATCTGAATTATTACAAACGCCTGCAGCTTCGGTTCGACTGCCCCTTACATTTGAGTGGCCCCTCAATGTTTTGGAAAAGGGTGGAGGACTTTGTCTTCATTAGAATGGGCCCCCTGCGATGCTGAGGCAGTTTGGACTCCACTCTTAGAAGGCCTAGAGTGATGATGATTTCACTGATCCTGGACCCGGGGTAAACTCTGTGCATTAGCATCCCATGGGCGACCTGTTGTTATGTAAAAAAAATTTAGGGAGGCCAATCCAAACAAAAAATTGATTAATCTGTCACCTAAATGTTACATCAGTATTAGTAGAACTCTGTACTAGGGTAAATATGCTTTTTTAAACTTAGGAAAGAAACAAAAGTTAGGATGAGGATTAAATAAAAATTCAGGATGAAGACAACCGTCTGCAGCTTTGGCTCGACTGCCCCTTTCTTTTGAGTGGCCCCTCAATGTTTTGGAAACGGGTGGAGGACATTGTCTTCATTAGAATGGGCCCCCCTGCGATGCTGAGGCAGTTTGGACTCCACTCTTAGGGTATGTTCACACGAGGGCGTCCGTTACGGCTGAAATTACGGGGATGTTTCAGCCTGAAAACATCCCCGTAATTTCAGCCGTACCAGCATGTGCAGGCGCTTGAACGCCGTGTCCATTACGGACGTAATTGGCGCTGCTATTCATTGGAGTCAATGAATAACGGCTCCAATTACGGCCAAAGAAGTGACAGGTCACTTCTTTGACGCGGGTGTCTATTTACGCGCCGTCATTTGACAGCGGCGCGTAAATTACGCCTCGTGTGAACAGACAAACGTCTGCCCATTGCTTTCAATGGGCAGATGTTTGTCAGCGCTATTGAGGCGCTATTTTCGGACGTGATTCGGGGCAAAAACCTCCCGAATTACGTCCGTAAATAGGCCGTGTGAACATACCCTTAGAAGGCCTAGAGTGATAGTGATTTTACTGATCCTAGACCCGTAGTGGACTCTGTGCATTAGCATCCCATGGGCGAACTGTTGTTATGTCAAAAAGATTTAGGTTAGCCAATCCAAACAAAAAATGTATTAATCTGTCACCTAAATGTTACATCAGTGTTAGTAGATCTCTGTCCTAGGGTAAATATGCTTTTTTAAATTTAGGAAACAAACAAAAGTTAGGATGAGGATTAAATAAAAAATCTGAATTATTACAAACGCCTGCAGCTTCGGTTCGACTGCCCCTTACATTTGAGTGGCCCCTCAATGTTTTGGAAAAGGGTGGAGGACTTTGTCTTCATTAGAATGGGCCCCCTGCGATGCTGAGGCATTTTGGACTCCACTCTTAGAAGGCCTAGAGTATTGATGATTTCAACTGATCCTGGACCCGGGGTAAACTCTGTGCATTAGCATCCCATGGGCGACCTGTTGTTATGTCAAAAAGATTTAGGGAGGCCAATCCAAACAAAAAATTGATTAATCTGTCACCTAAATGTTACATCAGTATTAGTAGAACTCTGTACTAGGGTAAATATGTTTTTTTAAACTTAGGAAAGAAACAAAAGTTAGGATGAGGATTAAATAAAAATTCAGGATGAAGACAACCGTCTGCAGCTTCGGCTCGACTGCCCCTTTCTTTTGAGTGGCCCCTCAATGTTTTGGAAACGGGTGGAGGACTTTGTCTTCATTAGAATGGGCCCCCCTGTGATGCTGAGGCAGTTTGGACTCCACTCTTAGAAGGCCTAGAGTGATAGTGATTTCACTGATCCTAGACCCGTAGTGGACTCTGTGCATTAGCATCCCATGGGCGAACTGTTTTTATGTCAAAAAGATTTAGGTTAGCCAATCCAACCAAAAAATTTATTAATCTGTCACCTAAATGTTACATCAGTGTTAGTAGATCTCTGTCCTAGGGTAAATATGCTTTTTTAAACTTAGGAAACAAACAAAAGTTAGGATGAGGATTAAATAAAAAATCAGAATTATTACAAAAGTCTGCAGCTTTGGTTCGACTGCCCCTTACATTTGAGTGGCCCCTCAATGTTTTGGAAACGGGTGGAGGACTTTGTCTTCATTAGAATGGGCCCCCTGCGATGCTGAGGCAGTTTGGACTCCACTCTTAGAAGGCCTAGAGTGATGATGATTTCACTGATCCTGGACCCGGGGTAAACTCTGTGCATTAGCATCCCATGGGCGACCTGTTGTTATGTCAAAAAGATTTAGGGAGGCCAATCCAAACAAAAAATTGATTAATCTGTCACCTAAATGTTACATCAGTATTAGTAGAACTCTGTACTAGGGTAAATATGCTTTTTTAAACTTAGGAAAGAAACAAAAGTTAGGATGAGGATTAAATAAAAATTCAGGATGAAGACAACCGTCTGCAGCTTCGGCTCGACTGCCCCTTTCTTTTGAGTGGCCCCTCAATGTTTTGGAAACGGGTGGAGGACATTGTCTTCATTAGAATGGGCCCCCCTGCGATGCTGAGGCAGTTTGGACTCCACTCTTAGAAGGCCTAGAGTGATAGTGATTTCACTGATCCTAGACCCGTAGTGGACTCTGTGCATTAGCATCCCATGGGCGAACTGTTGTTATGTCAAAAAGATTTAGGTTAGCCAATCCAACCAAAAAATGTATTAATCTGTCACCTAAATGTTACATCAGTGTTAGTAGATCTCTGTCCTAGGGTAAATATGCTTTTTTAAATTTAGGAAACAAACAAAAGTTAGGATGAGGATTAAATAAAAAATCTGAATTATTACAAACGCCTGCAGCTTCGGTTCGACTGCCCCTTACATTTGAGTGGCCCCTCAATGTTTTGGAAAAGGGTGGAGGACTTTGTCTTCATTAGAATGGGCCCCCTGCGATGCTGAGGCAGTTTGGACTCCACTCTTAGAAGGCCTAGAGTGATGATGATTTCACTGATCCTGGACCCGGGGTAAACTCTGTGCATTAGCATCCCATGGGCGACCTGTTGTTATGTCAAAAAAATTTAGGGAGGCCAATCCAAACAAAAAATTGATTAATCTGTCACCTAAATGTTACATCAGTATTAGTAGAACTCTGTACTAGGGTAAATATGCTTTTTTAAACTTAGGAAAGAAACAAAAGTTAGGATGAGGATTAAATAAAAATTCAGGATGAAGACAACCGTCTGCAGCTTCGGCTCGACTGCCCCTTTCTTTTGAGTGGCCCCTCAATGTTTTGGAAACGGGTGGAGGACATTGTCTTCATTAGAATGGGCCCCCCTGCGATGCTGAGGCAGTTTGGACTCCACTCTTAGAAGGCCTAGAGTGATAGTGATTTTACTGATCCTAGACCCGTAGTGGACTCTGTGCATTAGCATCCCATGGGCGAACTGTTGTTATGTCAAAAAGATTTAGGTTAGCCAATCCAAACAAAAAATGTATTAATCTGTCACCTAAATGTTACATCAGTGTTAGTAGATCTCTGTCCTAGGGTAAATATGCTTTTTTAAATTTAGGAAACAAACAAAAGTTAGGATGAGGATTAAATAAAAAATCTGAATTATTACAAACGCCTGCAGCTTCGGTTCGACTGCCCCTTACATTTGAGTGGCCCCTCAATGTTTTGGAAAAGGGTGGAGGACTTTGTCTTCATTAGAATGGGCCCCCTGCGATGCTGAGGCATTTTGGACTCCACTCTTAGAAGGCCTAGAGTATTGATGATTTCAACTGATCCTGGACCCGGGGTAAACTCTGTGCATTAGCATCCCATGGGCGACCTGTTGTTATGTCAAAAAGATTTAGGGAGGCCAATCCAAACAAAAAATTGATTAATCTGTCAACTAAACGTTACATCAGTATTAGTAGAACTCTGTACTAGGGTAAATATGCTTTTTTAAACTTAGGAAAGAAACAAAAGTTAGGATGAGGATTAAATACAAATTCAGGATGAAGACAACCGTCTGCAGCTTCGGCTCGACTGCCCCTTTCTTTTGAGTGGCCCCTCAATGTTTTGGAAACGGGTGGAGGACATTGTCTTCATTAGAATGGGCCCCCTGTGATGCTGAGGCAGTTTGGACTCCACTCTTAGAAGGGCTAGAGTGATGATGATTTCACTGATCCTGGACCCGGGGTAAACTTTGTGCATTAGCATCCCATGGGCGACCTGTTGTTATGTCAAAAAGATTTAGGGAGGCCAATCCAAACAAAAAATTGATTAATCTGTCAACTAAACGTTACATCAGTATTAGTAGAACTCTGTACTAGTGTAAATATGCTTTTTTAAACTTAGGAAAGAAACAAAAGTTAGGATGAGGATTAAATACAAATTCAGGATGAAGACAACTGTCTGCAGCTTCGGCTCGACTGCCCCTTTCTTTTGAGTGGCCCCTCAATGTTTTGGAAACGGGTGGAGGACATTGTCTTCATTAGAATGGGCCCCCCTGCGATGCTGAGGCAGTTTGGACTCCACTCTTAGAAGGCCTAGAGTGATAGTGATTTCACTGATCCTAGACCCGTAGTGGACTCTGTGCATTAGCATCCCATGGGCGAACTGTTGTTATGTCAAAAAGATTTAGGTTAGCCAATCCAACCAAAAAATGTATTAATCTGTCACCTAAATGTTACATCAGTGTTAGTAGATCTCTGTCCTAGGGTAAATATGCTTTTTTAAATTTAGGAAACAAACAAAAGTTAGGATGAGGATTAAATAAAAAATCTGAATTATTACAAACGCCTGCAGCTTCGGTTCGACTGCCCCTTACATTTGAGTGGCCCCTCAATGTTTTGGAAAAGGGTGGAGGACTTTGTCTTCATTAGAATGGGCTCCCTGCGATGCTGAGGCAGTTTGGACTCCACTCTTAGAAGGCCTAGAGTATTGATGATTTCACTGATCCTGGACCCGGGGTAAACTCTGTGCATTAGCATCCCATGGGCGACCTGTTGTTATGTCAAAAAGATTTAGGGAGGCCAATCCAAACAAAAAATTTATTAATCTGTCACCTAAATGTTACATCAGTATTAGTAGAACTCTATACTAGGGTAAATATGTTTTTTTAAACTTAGGAAAGAAACAAAAGTTAGGATGAGGATTAAATAAAAATTCAGGATGAAGACAACCGTCTGCAGCTTCGGCTCGACTGCCCCTTTCTTTTGAGTGGCCCCTCAATGTTTTGGAAACGGGTGGAGGACATTGTCTTCATTAGAATGGGCCCCCCTGCGATGCTGAGGCAGTTTGGACTCCACTCTTAGAAGGCCTAGAGTGATAGTGATTTCACTGATCCTAGACCCGTAGTGGACTCTGTGCATTAGCATCCCATGGGCGAACTGTTGTTATGTCAAAAAGATTTAGGTTAGCCAATCCAACCAAAAAATGTATTAATCTGTCACCTAAATGTTATATCAGTGTTAGTAGATCTCTGTCCTAGGGTAAATATGCTTTTTTAAATTTAGGAAACAAACAAAAGTTAGGATGAGGATTAAATAAAAAATCTGAATTATTACAAACGCCTGCAGCTTCGGTTCGACTGCCCCTTACATTTGAGTGGCCCCTCAATGTTTTGGAAAAGGGTGGAGGACTTTGTCTTCTTTAGAATGGGCCCCCTGCGATGCTGAGGCAGTTTGGACTCCACTCTTAGAAGGCCTAGAGTGATGATGATTTCACTGATCCTGGACCCGGGGTAAACTCTGTGCATTAGCATCCCATGGGCGACCTGTTGTTATGTCAAAAAAATTTAGGGAGGCCAATCCAAACAAAAAATTGATTAATCTGTCACCTAAATGTTACATCAGTATTAGTAGAACTCTGTACTAGGGTAAATATGCTTTTTTATAATTAGGAAAGAAAGAAAAGTTAGGATGAGGATTAAATAAAAATTCAGGATAAAGACAACCGTCTGCAGCTTCGGCTCGACTGCCCCTTTCTTTTGAGTGGCCCCTCAATGTTTTGGAAACGGGTGGAGGACTTTGTCTTCATTAGAATGGGCCCCCTTGCGATGCTGAGGCAGTTTGGACTCCACTCTTAGAAGGCCTAGAGTGATGATGATTTCACTGATCCTAGACACGGGGTAAACTCTGTGCATTAGCATCCCATGGGCGAACTGTTGTTATGTCAAAAAGATTTAGGGAGGCCAATGCAAACAAAAAATTGATTAATCTGTCAACTAAATGTTACATCAGTATTAGTAGAACTCTGTACTAAGGTAAATATGCTTTTTTAAACTTAGGAAAGAAACAAAAGTTAGGATGAGGATTAAATACAAATTCAGGATGAAGACAACCGTCTGCAGCTTCGGCTCGACTGCCCCTTTCTCTTGAGTGGCCCCTCAATGTTTTGGAAACGGGTGGAGGACATTGTCTTCATTAGAATGGGCCCCCCTGCGATGCTGAGGCAGTTTGGACTCCACTCTTAGAAGGCCTAGAGTGATAGTGATTTCACTGATCCTATACCCGTAGTGGACTCTGTGCATTAGCATCCCATGAGCGAACTGTTGTTATGTCAAAAAGATTTAGGTTAGCCAATCCAACCAAAAAATTTATTAATCTGTCACCTAAATGTTACATCAGTGTTAGTAGATCTTTGTCCTAGGGTAAATATGCTTTTTTAAACTTAGGAAACAAACAAAAGTTAGGATGAGGATTAAATAAGAAATCTGAATTATTACAAACGCCTGCAGCTTCGGTTCGACTGCCCCTTACATTTGAGTGGCCCCTCAATGTTTTGGAAAAGGGTGGAGGACTTTGTCTTCATTAGAATGGGCCCCCCTGCGATGCTGAGGCAGTTTGGACTCCACTCTTAGAAGGCCTAGAGTGATAGTGATTTCACTGATCCTAGACCCGTAGTGGACTCTGTGCATTAGCATCCCATGGGCAAACTGTTTTTATGTCAAAAAGATTTAGGTTAGCCAATCCAACCAAAAAATGTATTAATCTGTCACCTAAATGTTACATCAGTGTTAGTAGATCTCTGTCCTAGGGTAAATATGCTTTTTTAAACTTAGGAAACAAACAAAAGTTAGGATGAGGATTAAATAAAAAATCAGAATTATTACAAAAGTCTGCAGCTTCGGTTCGACTGCCCCTTACATTTGAGTGGCCCCTCAATGTTTTGGAAACGGGTGGAGGACTTTGTCTTCATTAGAATGGGCCCCCTGCAATGCTGAGGCAGTTTGGACTCCACTCTTAGAAGGCCTAGAGTGATGATGATTTCACTGATCCTGGACCCGGGGTAAACTCTATGCATTAGCATCCCATGGGCGACCTGTTGTTATGTCAAAAAGATTTAGGGAGGCCAATCCAAACAAAAAATTGATTCATCTGTCAACTAAATGTTACATCAGTATTAGTAGAACTCTGTACTAGGGTAAATATGCTTTTTTAAACTTAGGAAAGAAACAAAAGTTAGGATGAGGATTAAAGAGGCTCTGTCACCAGATTTTGCAACCCCTATCTGCTATTGCAGCAGATAGGCGCTGCAATGTAGATTACAGTAACGTTTTTATTTTAAAAAAACGAGCATTTTTGGCCAAGTTATGACCATTTTTGTAATTATGCAAATGAGGCTTGCAAAAGTCCAAGTGGGTGTGTTTAAAAGTAAAAGTCCAAGTGGGCGTGTATTATGTGCGTACATCGGGGCGTTTTTAATACTTTTACTAGCTGGGCGCTGTGAAGAGAAGTAACATCCTCTTCTCTTCAGAACGCCCAGCTTGTGACAGTGCAGATCTGTGACGTCACTCACAGGTCCTGCATCGTGACGGCCACATCGGCAGCAGAGGCTACAGTTGATTCTGCAGCAGCATCAGCGTTTGCAGGTAAGATCGACTTACCTGCAAACGCTGATGCTGCTGCAGAATCAACTGTAGCCTCTGGTGCCGATGTGGCCGTCACGATGCAGGACCTGTGAGTGACGTCACAGATCTGCACTGTCACAAGCTGGGCGTTCTGAAGAGAAGAGGATGTTACTTCTCATCAGAGCGCCCAGCTAGTGAAAGTATTAAAAACGCCCCGATGTACCCACATAATACACACCCACTTGGACTTTTACTTTTAAACACACCCACTTGGACTTTTGCAAGCCTCATTTGCATAACTACAAAAATGGTCATAACTTGGCCAAAAATGCTCGTTTTTTAAAAATAAAAACGTTACTGTAATCTACATTGCAGCGCCTATCTGCTGCAATAGCAGATAGGGGTTGCAAAATCTGGTGACAGAGCCTCTTTAAATACAAATTCAGGATGAAGACAACCGTCTGCAGCTTCGGCTCGACTGCCCCTTTCTTTTGAGTGGCCCCTCAATGTTTTGGAAACGGGTGGAGGACATTGTCTTCATTAGAATGGGCCCCCCTGCGATGCTGAGGCAGTTTGGACTCCACTCTTAGAAGGCCTAGAGTGATAGTGATTTCACTGATCCTAGACCAGTAGTGGACTCTGTGCATTAGCATCCCATGGGCGAACTGTTGTTATGTCAAAAAGATTTAGGTTAGCCAATCCAACCAAAAAATGTATTAATCTGTCACCTAAATGTTACATCAGTGTTAGTAGATCTCTGTCCTAGGGTAAATATGCTTTTTTAAATTTAGGAAACAAACAAAAGTTAGGATGAGGATTAAATAAAAAATCTGAATTATTACAAACGCCTGCAGCTTCGGTTCGACTGCCCCTTACATTTTAGTGGCCCCTCAATGTTTTGGAAATGGGTGGAGGACTTTGTCTTCATTAGAATGGGCCCCCTGCGATGCTGAGGCAGTTTGGACTCCACTCTTAGAAGGCCTAGAGTGATGATGATTTCACTGATCCTAGACACGGGGTAAACTCTGTGCATTAGCATCCCATGGGCGAACTGTTGTTATGTCAAAAAGATTTAGGGAGGCCAATGCAAACAAAAAATTGATTAATCTGTCAACTAAATGTTACATCAGTATTAGTAGAACTCTGTACTAAGGTAAATATGCTTTTTTAAACTTAGGAAAGAAACAGAAGTTAGGATGAGGATTAAATACAAATTCAGGATGAAGACAACCGTCTGCAGCTTCGGCTCGACTGCCCCTTTCTTTTGAGTGGCCCCTCAATGTTTTGGAAACGGGTGGAGGACATTGTCTTCATTAGAATGGGCCCCCCTGCGATGCTGAGGCAGTTTGGACTCCACTCTTAGAAGGCCTAGAGTGATAGTGATTTCACTGATCCTAGACCCGTAGTGGACTCTGTGCATTAGCATCCCATGAGCGAACTGTTGTTATGTCAAAAAGATTTAGGTTAGCCAATCCAACCAAAAAATTTATTAATCTGTCACCTAAATGTTACATCAGTGTTAGTAGATCTTTGTCCTAGGGTAAATATGCTTTTTTAAATTTAGGAAACAAACAAAAGTTAGGATGAGGATTAAATAAAAAATCTGAATTATTACAAACGCCTGCAGCTTCGGTTCGACTGCCCCTTACATTTGAGTGGCCCCTCAATGTTTTGGAAAAGGGTGGAGGACTTTGTCTTCATTAGAATGGGCCCCCTGCGATGCTGAGGCAGTTTGGACTCCACTCTTAGAAGGCCTAGGGTGATGATGATTTCACTGATCCTGGACCCGGGGTAAACTCTGTGCATTAGCATCCCATGGGCGACCTGTTGTTATGTCAAAAAAATTTAGGGAGGCCAATCCAAACAAAAAATTGATTAATCTGTCACCTAAATGTTACATCAGTATTAGTAGAACTCTGTACTAGGGTAAATATGCTTTTTTAAACTTAGGAAAGAAACAAAAGTTAGGATGAGGATTAAATAAAAATTCAGGATGAAGACAACCGTCTGCAGCTTCGGCTCGACTACCCCTTTCTTTTGAGTGGCCCCTCAATGTTTTGGAAACGGGTGGAGGACATTGTCTTCATTAGAATGGGCCCCCCTGCGATGCTGAGGCAGTTTGGACTCCACTCTTAGAAGGCCTAGAGTGATAGTGATTTTACTGATCCTAGACCCGTAGTGGACTCTGTGCATTAGCATCCCATGGGCGAACTGTTGTTATGTCAAAAAGATTTAGGTTAGCCAATCCAAACAAAAAATGTATTAATCTGTCACCTAAATGTTAAATCAGTGTTAGTAGATCTCTGTCCTAGGGTAAATATGCTTTTTTAAATTTAGGAAACAAACAAAAGTTAGGATGAGGATTAAATAAAAAATCTGAATTATTACAAACGCCTGCAGCTTCGGTTCGACTGCCCCTTACATTTGAGTGGCCCCTCAATGTTTTGGAAAAGGGTGGAGGACTTTGTCTTCATTAGAATGGGCCCCCTGCGATGCTGAGGCATTTTGGACTCCACTCTTAGAAGGCCTAGAGTATTGATGATTTCAACTGATCCTGGACCCGGGGTAAACTCTGTGCATTAGCATCCCATGGGCGACCTGTTGTTATGTCAAAAAGATTTAGGGAGGCCAATCCAAACAAAAAATTGATTAATCTGTCAACTAAACGTTACATCAGTATTAGTAGAACTCTGTACTAGGGTAAATATGCTTTTTTAAACTTAGGAAAGAAACAAAAGTTAGGATGAGGATTAAATACAAATTCAGGATGAAGACAACCGTCTGCAGCTTCGGCTCGACTGCCCCTTTCTTTTGAGTGGCCCCTCAATGTTTTGGAAACGGGTGGAGGACATTGTCTTCATTAGAATGGGCCCCCTGCGATGCTGAGGCAGTTTGGACTCCACTCTTAGAAGGGCTAGAGTGATGATGATTTCACTGATCCTGGACCCGGGGTAAACTTTGTGCATTAGCATCCCATGGGCGACCTGTTGTTATGTCAAAAAGATTTAGGGAGGCCAATCCAAACAAAAAATTGATTAATCTGTCAACTAAACGTTACATCAGTATTAGTAGAACTCTGTACTAGGGTAAATATGCTTTTTTAAACTTAGGAAAGAAACAAAAGTTAGGATGAGGATTAAATACAAATTCAGGATGAAGACAACTGTCTGCAGCTTCGGCTCGACTGCCCCTTTCTTTTGAGTGGCCCCTCAATGTTTTGGAAACGGGTGGAGGACATTGTCTTCATTAGAATGGGCCCCCCTGCGATGCTGAGGCAGTTTGGACTCCACTCTTAGAAGGCCTAGAGTGATAGTGATTTCACTGATCCTAGACCCGTAGTGGACTCTGTGCATTAGCATCCCATGGGCGAACTGTTGTTATGTCAAAAAGATTTAGGTTAGCCAATCCAACCAAAAAATGTATTAATCTGTCACCTAAATGTTACATCAGTGTTAGTAGATCTCTGTCCTAGGGTAAATATGCTTTTTTAAATTTAGGAAACAAACAAAAGTTAGGATGAGGATTAAATAAAAAATCTGAATTATTACAAACGCCTGCAGCTTCGGTTCGACTGCCCCTTACATTTGAGTGGCCCCTCAATGTTTTGGAAAAGGGTGGAGGACTTTGTCTTCATTAGAATGGGCCCCCTGCGATGCCGAGGCAGTTTGGACTCCACTCTTAGAAGGCCTAGAGTATTGATGATTTCACTGATCCTGGACCCGGGGTAAACTCTGTGCATTAGCATCCCATGGGCGACCTGTTGTTATGTCAAAAAGATTTAGGGAGGCCAATCCAAACAAAAAATTGATTAATCTGTCACCTAAATGTTACATCAGTATTAGTAGAACTCTGTACTAGGGTAAATATGCTTTTTTAAACTTAGGAAAGAAACAAAAGTTAGGATGAGGATTAAATAAAAATTCAGGATGAAGACAACCGTCTGCAGCTTCGGCTCGACTGCCCCTTTCTTTTGAGTGGCCCCTCAATGTTTTGGAAACGGGTGGAGGACATTGTCTTCATTAGAATGGGCCCCCCTGCGATGCTGAGGCAGTTTGGACTCCACTCTTAGAAGGCCTAGAGTGATAGTGATTTTACTGATCCTAGACCCGTAGTGGACTCTGTGCATTAGCATCCCATGGGCGAACTGTTGTTATGTCAAAAAGATTTAGGTTAGCCAATCCAACGAAAAAATGTATTAATCTGTCACCTAAATGTTACATCAGTGTTAGTAGATCTCTGTCCTAGGGTAAATATGCTTTTTTAAATTTAGGAAACAAACAAAAGTTAGGATGAGGATTAAATAAAAAATCTGAATTATTACAAACGCCTGCAGCTTCTGTTCGACTGCCCCTTACATTTGAGTGGCCCTTCAATGTTTTGGAAAAGGGTGGAGGACTTTGTCTTCATTAGAATGGGCTCCCTGCGATGCTGAGGCAGTTTGGACTCCACTCTTAGAAGGCCTAGAGTATTGATGATTTCACTGATCCTGGACCCGGGGTAAACTCTGTGCATTAGCATCCCATGGGCGACCTGTTGTTATGTCAAAAAGATTTAGGGAGGCCAATCCAAACAAAAAATTTATTAATCTGTCACCTAAATGTTACATCAGTATTAGTAGAACTCTATACTAGGGTAAATATGTTTTTTTAAACTTAGGAAAGAAACAAAAGTTAGGATGAGGATTAAATAAAAATTCAGGATGAAGACAACCGTCTGCAGCTTCGGCTCGACTGCCCCTTTCTTTTGAGTGGCCCCTCAATGTTTTGGAAACGGGTGGAGGACATTGTCTTCATTAGAATGGGCCCCCCTGCGATGCTGAGGCAGTTTGGACTCCACTCTTAGAAGGCCTAGAGTGATAGTGATTTCACTGATCCTAGACCCGTAGTGGACTCTGTGCATTAGCATCCCATGGGCGAACTGTTGTTATGTCAAAAAGATTTAGGTTAGCCAATCCAACCAAAAAATATATTAATCTGTCACCTAAATGTTACATCAGTGTTAGTAGATCTCTGTCCTAGGGTAAATATGCTTTTTTAAATTTAGGAAACAAACAAAAGTTAGGATGAGGATTAAATAAAAAATCTGAATTATTACAAACGCTTGCAGCTTCGGTTCGACTGCCCCTTACATTTGAGTGGCCCCTCAATGTTTTGGAAAAGGGTGGAGGACTTTGTCTTCATTAGAATGGGCCCCCTGCGATGCTGAGGCAGTTTGGACTCCACTCTTAGAAGGCCTAGAGTATTGATGATTTCACTGATCCTGGACCCGGGGTAAACTCTGTGCATTAGCATCCCATGGGCGACCTGTTGTTATGTCAAAAAGATTTAGGGAGGCCAATCCAAACAAAAAATTGATTAATCTGTCAACTAAATGTTACATCAGTATTAGTAGAACTCTGTACTAGGGTAAATATGCTTTTTTAAACTTAGGAAAGAAACAAAAGTTAGGATGAGGATTAAATACAAATTCAGGATGAAGACAACCGTCTGCAGCTTCGGCTCGACTGCCCCTTTCTTTTGAGTGGCCCCTCAATGTTTTGGAAACGGGTGGAGGACATTGTCTTCATTAGAATGGGCCCCCCTGCGATGCTGAGGCAGTTTGGACTCCACTCTTAGAAGGCCTAGAGTGATAGTGATTTCACTGATCCTAGACCCGTAGTGGACTCTGTGCATTAGCATCCCATGGGCGAACTGTTGTTATGTCAAAAAGATTTAGGTTAGCCAATCCAACCAAAAAATATATTAATCTGTCACCTAAATGTTACATCAGTGTTAGTAGATCTCTGTCCTAGGGTAAATATGCTTTTTTAAATTTAGGAAACAAACAAAAGTTAGGATGAGGATTAAATAAAAAATCTGAATTATTACAAACGCTTGCAGCTTCGGTTCGACTGCCCCTTACATTTGAGTGGCCCCTCAATGTTTTGGAAAAGGGTGGAGGACTTTGTCTTCATTAGAATGGGCCCCCTGCGATGCTGAGGCAGTTTGGACTCCACTCTTAGAAGGCCTAGAGTATTGATGATTTCACTGATCCTGGACCCGGGGTAAACTCTGTGCATTAGCATCCCATGGGCGACCTGTTGTTATGTCAAAAAGATTTAGGGAGGCCAATCCAAACAAAAAATTGATTAATCTGTCACCTAAATGTTACATCAGTATTAGTAGAACTCTGTACTAGGGTAAATATGCTTTTTTATAATTAGGAAAGAAAGAAAAGTTAGGATGAGGATTAAATAAAAATTCAGGATGAAGACAACCGTCTGCAGCTTCGGCTCGACTGCCCCTTTCTTTTGAGTGGCCCCTCAATGTTTTGGAAACGGGTGGAGGACTTTGTCTTCATTAGAATGGGCCCCCTTGCGATGCTGAGGCAGTTTGGACTCCACTCTTAGAAGGCCTAGAGTGATGATGATTTCACTGATCCTAGACACGGGGTAAACTCTGTGCATTAGCATCCCATGGGCGAACTGTTGTTATGTCAAAAAGATTTAGGGAGGCCAATGCAAACAAAAAATTGATTAATCTGTCAACTAAATGTTACATCAGTATTAGTAGAACTCTGTACTAAGGTAAATATGCTTTTTTAAACTTAGGAAAGAAACAAAAGTTAGGATGAGGATTAAATACAAATTCAGGATGAAGACAACCGTCTGCAGCTTCGGCTCGACTGCCCCTTTCTTTTGAGTGGCCCCTCAATGTTTTGGAAACGGGTGGAGGACATTGTCTTCATTAGAATGGGCCCCCCTGCGATGCTGAGGCAGTTTGGACTCCACTCTTAGAAGGCCTAGAGTGATAGTGATTTCACTGATCCTAGACCCGTAGTGGACTCTGTGCATTAGCATCCCATGAGCGAACTGTTGTTATGTCAAAAAGATTTAGGTTAGCCAATCCAACCAAAAAATTTATTAATCTGTCACCTAAATGTTACATCAGTGTTAGTAGATCTTTGTCCTAGGGTAAATATGCTTTTTTAAACTTAGGAAACAAACAAAAGTTAGGATGAGGATTAAATAAAAAATCTGAATTATTACAAACGCCTGCAGCTTCGGTTCGACTGCCCCTTACATATGAGTGGCCCCTCAATGTTTTGGAAAAGGGTGGAGGACTTTGTCTTCATTAGAATGGGCCCCCCTGCGATGCTGAGGCAGTTTGGACTCCACTCTTAGAAGGCCTAGAGTGATAGTGATTTCACTGATCCTAGACCCGTAGTGGACTCTGTGCATTAGCATCCCATGGGCGAACTGTTTTTATGTCAAAAAGATTTAGGTTAGCCAATCCACCAAAAAATGTATTAATCTGTCACCTAAATGTTACATCAGTGTTAGTAGATCTCTGTCCTAGGGTAAATATGCTTTTTTAAATTTAGGAAACAAACAAAAGTTAGGATGAGGATTAAATAAAAAATCTGAATTATTACAAACGCCTGCAGCTTCGGTTCGACTGCCCCTTACATTTTAGTGGCCCCTCAATGTTTTGGAAAAGGGTGGAGGACTTTGTCTTCATTAGAATGGGCCCCCTGCGATGCTGAGGCAGTTTGGACTCCACTCTTAGAAGGCCTAGGGTGATGATGATTTCACTGATCCTGGACCCGGGGTAAACTCTGTGCATTAGCATCCCATGGGCGACCTGTTGTTATGTCCAAAAAATTTAGGGAGGCCAATACAAACAAAAAATTGATTAATCTGTCACCTAAATGTTACATCAGTATTAGTAGAACTCTGTACTAGGGTAAATATGCTTTTTTAAACTTAGGAAAGAAACAAAAGTTAGGATGAGGATTAAATAAAAATTCAGGATGAAGACAACCGTCTGCAGCTTCGGCTCGACTACCCCTTTCTTTTGAGTGACCCCTCAATGTTTTGGAAACGGGTGGAGGACATTGTCTTCATTAGAATGGGCCCCCCTGCGATGCTGAGGCAGTTTGGACTCCACTCTTAGAAGGCCTAGAGTGATAGTGATTTTACTGATCCTAGACCCGTAGTGGACTCTGTGCATTAGCATCCCATGGGCGAACTGTTGTTATGTCAAAAAGATTTAGGTTAGCCAATCCAACCAAAAAATGTATTAATCTGTCACCTAAATGTTACATCAGTGTTAGTAGATCTCTGTCCTAGGGTAAATATGCTTTTTTAAATTTAGGAAACAAACAAAAGTTAGGATGAGGATTAAATAAAAAATCTGAATTATTACAAACGCCTGCAGCTTCGGTTCGACTGCCCCTTACATTTGAGTGGCCCCTCAATGTTTTGGAGAAGGGTGGAGGACTTTGTCTTCATTAGAATGGGCCCCCTGCGATGCTGAGGCATTTTGGACTCCACTCTTAGAAGGCCTAGAGTATTGATGATTTCAACTGATCCTGGACCCGGGGTAAACTCTGTGCATTAGCATCCCATGGGCGACCTGTTGTTATGTCAAAAAGATTTAGGGAGGCCAATCCAAACAAAAAATTGATTAATCTGTCAACTAAACGTTACATCAGTATTAGTAGAACTCTGTACTAGGGTAAATATGCTTTTTTAAACTTAGGAAAGAAACAAAAGTTAGGATGAGGATTAAATACAAATTCAGGATGAAGACAACCGTCTGCAGCTTCGGCTCGACTGCCCCTTTCTTTTGAGTGGCCCCTCAATGTTTTGGAAACGGGTGGAGGACATTGTCTTCATTAGAATGGGCCCCCTGCGATGCTGAGGCAGTTTGGACTCCACTCTTAGAAGGGCTAGAGTGATGATGATTTCACTGATCCTGGACCCGGGGTAAACTTTGTGCATTAGCATCCCATGGGCGACCTGTTGTTATGTCAAAAAGATTTAGGGAGGCCAATCCAAACAAAAAATTGATTAATCTGTCAACTAAATGTTACATCAGTATTAGTAGAACTCTGTACTAGGGTAAATATGCTTTTTTAAACTTAGGAAAGAAACAAAAGTTAGGATGAGGATTAAATAAAAATTCAGGATGAAGACAACCGTCTGCAGCTTCGGCTCGACTGCCCCTTTCTTTTGAGTGGCCCCTCAATGTTTTGGAAACGGGTGGAGGACATTGTCTTCATTAGAATGGGCCCCCCTGCGATGCTGAGGCAGTTTGGACTCCACTCTTAGAAGGCCTAGAGTGATAGTGATTTCACTGATCCTAGACCCGTAGTGGACTCTGTGCATTAGCATCCCATGGGCGAACTGTTGTTATGTCAAAAAGATTTAGGTTAGCCAATCCAACGAAAAAATGTATTAATCTGTCACCTAAATTTTACATCAGTGTTAGTAGATCTCTGTCCTAGGGTAAATATGCTTTTTTAAATTTAGGAAACAAACAAAAGTTAGGATGAGGATTAAATAAAAAATCTGAATTATTACAAACGCCTGCAGCTTCGGTTCGACTGCCCCTTACATTTGAGTGGCCCCTCAATGTTTTGGAAAAGGGTGGAGGACTTTGTCTTCATTAGAATGGGCTCCCTGCGATGCTGAGGCAGTTTGGACTCCACTCTTAGAAGGCCTAGAGTATTGATGATTTCACTGATCCTGGACCCGGGGTAAACTCTGTGCATTAGCATCCCATGGGCGACCTGTTGTTATGTCAAAAAGATTTAGGGAGGCCAATCCAAACAAAAAATTGATTAATCTGTCAACTAAATGTTACATCAGTATTAGTAGAACTCTGTACTAGGGTAAATATGCTTTTTTAAACTTAGGAAAGAAACAAAAGTTAGGATGAGGATTAAATACAAATTCAGGATGAAGACAACCGTCTGCAGCTTCGGCTCGACTGCCCCTTTCTTTTGAGTGGCCCCTCAATGTTTTGGAAACGGGTGGAGGACATTGTCTTCATTAGAATGGGCCCCCCTGCGATGCTGAGGCAGTTTGGACTCCACTCTTAGAAGGCCTAGAGTGATAGTGATTTCACTGATCCTAGACCCGTAGTGGACTCTGTGCATTAGCATCCCATGGGCGAACTGTTGTTATGTCAAAAAGATTTAGGTTAGCCAATCCAACCAAAAAATGTATTAATCTGTCACCTAAATGTTACATCAGTGTTAGTAGATCTCTGTCCTAGGGTAAATATGCTTTTTTAAATTTAGGAAACAAACAAAAGTTAGGATGAGGATTAAATAAAAAATCTGAATTATTACAAACGCCTGCAGCTTCGGTTCGACTGCCCCTTACATTTTAGTGGCCCCTCAATGTTTTGGAAATGGGTGGAGGACTTTGTCTTCATTAGAATGGGCCCCCTGCGATGCTGAGGCAGTTTGGACTCCACTCTTAGAAGGCCTAGAGTGATGATGATTTCACTGATCCTAGACACGGGGTAAACTCTGTGCATTAGCATCCCATGGGCGAACTGTTGTTATGTCAAAAAGATTTAGGGAGGCCAATCCAAACAAAAAATTGATTAATCTGTCAACTAAATGTTACATCAGTATTAGTAGAACTCTGTACTAAGGTAAATATGCTTTTTTAAACTTAGGAAATAAACAAAAGTTAGGATGAGGATTAAATACAAATTCAGGATGAAGACAACCGTCTGCAGCTTCGGCTCGACTGCCCCTTTCTTTTGAGTGGCCCCTCAATGTTTTGGAAACGGGTGGAGGACATTGTCTTCATTAGAATGGGCCCCCCTGCGATGCTGAGGCAGTTTGGACTCCACTCTTAGAAGGCCTAGAGTGATAGTGATTTCACTGATCCTAGACCCGTAGTGGACTCTGTGCATTAGCATCCCATGAGCGAACTGTTGTTATGTCAAAAAGATTTAGGTTAGCCAATCCAACCAAAAAATGTATTAATCTGTCACCTAAATGTTACATCAGTGTTAGTAGATCTTTGTCCTAGGGTAAATATGCTTTTTTAAACTTAGGAAACAAACAAAAGTTAGGATGAGGATTAAATAAAAAATCTGAATTATTACAAACGCCTGCAGCTTCGGTTCGACTGCCCCTTACATTTGAGTGGCCCCTCAATGTTTTGGAAAAGGGTGGAGGACTTTGTCTTCATTAGAATGGGCCCCCTGCGATGCTGAGGCAGTTTGGACTCCACTCTTAGAAGGCCTAGAGTGATGATGATTTCACTGATCCTGGACCCGGGGTAAACTCTATGCATTAGCATCCCATGGGCGACCTGTTGTTATGTCAAAAAGATTTAGGGAGGCCAATCCAAACAAAAAATTGATTCATCTGTCACCTAAATGTTACATCAGTATTAGTAGAACTCTGTACTAGGGTAAATATGCTTTTTTAAACTTAGGAAAGAAACAAAAGTTAGGATGAGGATTAAATACAAATTCAGGATGAAGACAACCGTCTGCAGCTTCGGCTCGACTGCCCCTTTCTTTTGAGTGGCCCCTCAATGTTTTGGAAACGGGTGGAGGACATTGTCTTCATTAGAATGGGCCCCCCTGCGATGCTGAGGCAGTTTGGACTCCACTCTTAGAAGGCCTAGAGTGATAGTGATTTTACTGATCCTAGACCCGTAGTGGACTCTGTGCATTAGCATCCCATGGGCGAACTGTTGTTATGTCAAAAAGATTTAGGTTAGCCAATCCAAACAAAAAATGTATTAATCTGTCACCTAAATGTTACATCAGTGTTAGTAGATCTCTGTCCTAGGGTAAATATGCTTTTTTAAATTTAGGAAACAAACAAAAGTTAGGATGAGGATTAAATAAAAAATCTGAATTATTACAAACGCCTGCAGCTTCGATTCGACTGCCCCTTACATTTGAGTGGCCCCTCAATGTTTTGGAAAAGGGTGGAGGACTTTGTCTTCATTAGAATGGGCCCCCTGCGATGCTGAGGCATTTTGGACTCCACTCTTAGAAGGCCTAGAGTATTGATGATTTCAACTGATCCTGGACCCGGGGTAAACTCTGTGCATTAGCATCCCATGGGCGACCTGTTGTTATGTCAAAAAGATTTAGGGAGGCCAATCCAAACAAAAAATTGATTAATCTGTCAACTAAACGTTACATCAGTATTAATAGAACTCTGTACTAGGGTAAATATGCTTTTTTAAACTTAGGAAAGAAACAAAAGTTAGGATGAGGATTAAATACAAATTCAGGATGAAGACAACCGTCTGCAGCTTCGGCTCGACTGCCCCTTTCTTTTGAGTGGCCCCTCAATGTTTTGGAAACGGGTGGAGGACATTGTCTTCATTAGAATGGGCCCCCTGCGATGCTGAGGCAGTTTGGACTCCACTCTTAGAAGGGCTAGAGTGATGATGATTTCACTGATCCTGGACCCGGGGTAAACTTTGTGCATTAGCATCCCATGGGCGACCTGTTGTTATGTCAAAAAGATTTAGGGAGGCCAATCCAAACAAAAAATTGATTAATCTGTCAACTAAACGTTACATCAGTATTAGTAGAACTCTGTACTAGGGTAAATATGCTTTTTTAAACTTAGGAAAGAAACAAAAGTTAGGATGAGGATTAAATACAAATTCAGGATGAAGACAACTGTCTGCAGCTTCGGCTCGACTGCCCCTTTCTTTTGAGTGGCCCCTCAATGTTTTGGAAACGGGTGGAGGACATTGTCTTCATTAGAATGGGCCCCCCTGCGATGCTGAGGCAGTTTGGACTCTACTCTTAGAAGGCCTAGAGTGATAGTGATTTCACTGATCCTAGACCCGTAGTGGACTCTGTGCATTAGCATCCCATGGGCGAACTGTTATTATGTCAAAAAGATTTAGGTTAGCCAATCCAACCAAAAAATGTATTAATCTGTCACCTAAATGTTACATCAGTGTTAGTAGATCTCTGTCCTAGGGTAAATATGCTTTTTTAACTTTAGGAAACAAACAAAAGTTAGGATGAGGATTAAATAAAAAATCTGAATTATTACAAACGCCTGCAGCTTCGGTTCGACTGCCCCTTACATTTGAGTGGCCCCTCAATGTTTTGGAAAAGGGTGGAGGACTTTGTCTTCATTAGAATGGGCCCCCTGCGATGCCGAGGCAGTTTGGACTCCACTCTTAGAAGGCCTAGAGTATTGATGATTACACTGATCCTGGACCCGGGGTAAACTCTGTGCATTAGCATCCCATGGGCGACCTGTTGTTATGTCAAAAAGATTTAGGGAGGCCAATCCAAACAAAAAATTGATTAATCTGTCACCTAAATGTTACATCAGTATTAGTAGAACTCTGTACTAGGGTAAATATGCTTTTTTAAACTTAGGAAAGAAACAAAAGTTAGGATGAGGATTAAATAAAAATTCAGGATGAAGACAACCGTCTGCAGCTTCGGCTCGACTGCCCCTTTCTTTTGAGTGGCCCCTCAATGTTTTGGAAACGGGTGGAGGACATTGTCTTCATTAGAATGGGCCCCCCTGCGATGCTGAGGCAGTTTGGACTCCACTCTTAGAAGGCCTAGAGTGATAGTGATTTTACTGATCCTAGACCCGTAGTGGACTCTGTGCATTAGCATCCCATGGGCGAACTGTTGTTATGTCAAAAAGATTTAGGTTAGCCAATCCAACGAAAAAATGTATTAATCTGTCACCTAAATGTTACATCAGTGTTAGTAGATCTCTGTCCTAGGGTAAATATGCTTTTTTAAATTTAGGAAACAAACAAAAGTTAGGATGAGGATTAAATAAAAAATCTGAATTATTACAAACGCCTGCAGCTTCGGTTCGACTGCCCCTTACATTTGAGTGGCCCCTCAATGTTTTGGAAAAGGGTGGAGGACTTTGTCTTCATTAGAATGGGCTCCCTGCGATGCTGAGGCAGTTTGGACTCCACTCTTAGAAGGGCTAGAGTGATAATGATTTCACTGATCCTGGACCGGGGTAAACTCTGTGCATTAGCATCCCATGGGCGACCTGTTGTTATGTCAAAAAGATTTAGGGAGGCCAATCCAAACAAAAAATTGATTCATCTGTCAACTAAATGTTACATCAGTATTAGTAGAACTCTGTACTAGGGTAAATATGCTTTTTTAAACTTAGGAAAGAAACAAAAGTTAGGATAAGGATTAAATACAAATTCAGGATGAAGACAACCGTCTGCAGCTTCGGCTCGACTGCCCCTTTCTTTTGAGTGGCCCCTCAATGTTTTGGAAACGGGTGGAGGACATTGTCTTCATTAGAATGGGCCCCCCTGCGATGCTGAGGCAGTTTGGACTCCACTCTTAGAAGGCCTAGAGTGATAGTGATTTCACTGATCCTAGACCCGTAGTGGACTCTGTGCATTAGCATCCCATGGGCGAACTGTTGTTATGTCAAAAAGATTTAGGTTAGCCAATCCAACCAAAAAATATATTAATCTGTCACCTAAATGTTACATCAGTGTTAGTAGATCTCTGTCCTAGGGTAAATATGCTTTTTTAAATTTAGGAAACAAACAAAAGTTAGGATGAGGATTAAATAAAAAATCTGAATTATTACAAACGCCTGCAGCTTCGGTTCGACTGCCCCTTACATTTTAGTGGCCCCTCAATGTTTTGGAAATGGGTGGAGGACTTTGTCTTCATTAGAATGGGCCCCCTGCGATGCTGAGGCAGTTTGGACTCCACTCTTAGAAGGCCTAGAGTGATGATGATTTCACTGATCCTAGACACGGGGTAAACTCTGTGCATTAGCATCCCATGGGCGAACTGTTGTTATGTCAAAAAGATTTAGGGAGGCCAATGCAAACAAAAAATTGATTAATCTGTCAACTAAATGTTACATCAGTATTAGTAGAACTCTGTACTAAGGTAAATATGCTTTTTTAAACTTAGGAAAGAAACAAAAGTTAGGATGAGGATTAAATACAAATTCAGGATGAAGACAACCGTCTGCAGCTTCGGCTCGACTGCCCCTTTCTTTTGAGTGGCCCCTCAATGTTTTGGAAACGGGTGGAGGACATTGTCTTCATTAGAATGGGCCCCCCTGCGATGCTGAGGCAGTTTGGACTCCACTCTTAGAAGGCCTAGAGTGATAGTGATTTCACTGATCCTAGACCCGTAGTGGACTCTGTGCATTAGCATCCCATGAGCGAACTGTTGTTATGTCAAAAAGATTTAGGTTAGCCAATCCAACCAAAAAATTTATTAATCTGTCACCTAAATGTTACATCAGTGTTAGTAGATCTTTGTCCTAGGGTAAATATGCTTTTTTAAACTTAGGAAACAAACAAAAGTTAGGATGAGGATTAAATAAAAAATCTGAATTATTACAAACGCCTGCAGCTTCGGTTCGACTGCCCCTTACATTTGAGTGGCCCCTCAATGTTTTGGAAAAGGGTGGAGGACTTTGTCTTCATTAGAATGGGCCCCCTGCGATGCTGAGGCAGTTTGGACTCCACTCTTAGAAGGCCTAGGGTGATGATGATTTCACTGATCCTGGACCCGGGGTAAACTCTGTGCATTAGCATCCCATGGGCGAACTGTTGTTATGTCAAAAAGATTTAGGGAGGCCAATCCAAACAAAAAATTGATTAATCTGTCAACTAAATGTTACATCAGTATTAATAGAACTCTGTACTAGGGTAAATATGCTTTTTTTAAACTTAGGAAAGAAACAAAAGTTAGGATGAGGATTAAATAAAAATTCAGGATGAAGACAACCGTCTGCAGCTTCGGCTCGACTGCCCCTTTCTTTTGAGTGGCCCCTCAATGTTTTGGAAACGGGTGGAGGACATTGTCTTCATTAGAATGGGCCCCCCTGCGATGCTGAGGCAGTTTGGACTCCACTCTTAGAAGGCCTAGAGTGATAGTGATTTCACTGATCCTAGACCCGTAGTGGACTCTGTGCATTAGCATCCCATGGGCGAACTGTTGTTATGTCAAAAAGATTTAGGTTAGCCAATCCAACCAAAAAATGTATTAATCTGTCACCTAAATGTTATATCAGTGTTAGTAGATCTCTGTCCTAGGGTAAATATGCTTTTTTAAATTTAGGAAACAAACAAAAGTTAGGATGAGGATTAAATAAAAAATCTGAATTATTACAAACGCCTGCAGCTTCGGTTCGACTGCCCCTTACATTTGAGTGGCCCCTCAATGTTTTGGAAACGGGTGGAGGACTTTGTCTTCATTAGAATGGGCCCCCTGCGATGCTGAGGCAGTTTGGACTCCACTCTTAGAAGGGCTAGAGTGATGATGATTTCACTGATCCTAGACACGGGGTAAACTCTGTGCATTAGCATCCCATGGGCGAACTGTTGTTATGTCAAAAAGATTTAGGGAGGCCAATCCAAACAAAAAATTGATTAATCTGTCAACTAAATGTTACATCAGTATTAGTAGAACTCTGTACTAGGGTAAATATGCTTTTTTAAACTTAGGAAAGAAACAAAAGTTAGGATGAGGATTAAATACAAATTCAGGATGAAGACAACCGTCTGCAGCTTCGGCTCGACTGCCCCTTTCTTTTGAGTGGCCCCTCACTGTTTTGGAAACGGGTGGAGGACATTGTCTTCATTAGAATGGGCCCCCCTGCGATGCTGAGGCAGTTTGGACTCCACTCTTAGAAGGCCTAGAGTGATAGTGATTTCACTGATCCTAGACCCGTAGTGGACTCTGTGCATTAGCATCCCATGGGCGAACTGTTGTTATGTCAAAAAGATTTAGGTTAGCCAATCCAACCAAAAAATGTATTAATCTGTCACCTAAATGTTACATCAGTGTTAGTAGATCTCTGTCCTAGGGTAAATATGCTTTTTTAAATTTAGGAAACAAACAAAAGTTAGGATGAGGATTAAATAAAAAATCTGAATTATTACAAACGCCTGCAGCTTCGGTTCGACTGCCCCTTACATTTGAGTGGCCCCTCAATGTTTTGGAAACGGGTGGAGGACTTTGTCTTCATTAGAATGGGCCCCCTCCGATGCTGAGGCAGTTTGGACTCAACTCTTAGAAGGGCTAGAGTGATGATGATTTCACTGATCCTGGACCGGGGGTAAACTCTGTGCATTAGCATCCCATGGGCGAACTGTTTTTATGTCAAAAAGATTTAGGTTAGCCAATCCAACCAAAAAATGTATTCATCTGTCACCTAAATGTTACATCAGTGTTAGTAGATCTCTGTCCTAGGGTAAATATGCTTTTTTAAACTTAGGAAACAAACAAAAGTTAGGATGAGGATTAAATAAAAAATCTGAATTATTACAAACGCCTGCAGCTTCGGTTCGACTGCCCCTTACATTTGAGTGGCCCCTCAATGTTTTGGAAACGGGTGGAGGACTTTGTCTTCATTAGAATGGGCCCCCTCCGATGCTGAGGCAGTTTGGACTCCACTCTTAGAAGGGCTAGAGTGATGATGATTTCACTGATCCTGGACCGGGGGTAAACTCTGTGCATTAGCATCCCATGGGCGAACTGTTGTTATGTCAAAAAGATTTAGGGAGGCCAATCCAAACAAAAAATTTATTAATCTGTCAACTAAATGTTACATCAGTATTAGTAGAACTCTGTACTAGGGTAAATATGCTTTTTTAAACTTAGGAAAGAAACAAAAGTTAGGATGAGGATTAAATACAAATTCAGGATGAAGACAACCGTCTGCAGCTTCGGCTCGACTGCCCCTTTCTTTTGAGTGGCCCCTCAATGTTTTGGAAACGGGTGGAGGACTTTGTCTTCATTAGAATGGGCCCCCCTGTGATGCTGAGGCAGTTTGGACTCCACTCTTAGAAGGCCTAGAGTGATAGTGATTTCACTGATCCTAGACCCGTAGTGGACTCTGTGCATTAGCATCCCATGGGCGAACTGTTGTTATGTCAAAAAGATTTAGGTTAGCCAATCCAACCAAAAAATGTATTAATCTGTCACCTAAATGTTACATCAGTGTTAGTAGATCTCTGTACTAGGGTAAATATGCTTTTTTAAACTTAGGAAAGAAACAAAAGTTAGGATGAGGATTAAATACAAATTCAGGATGAAGACAACCGTCTGCAGCTTCGGCTCGACTGCCCCTTTCTTTTGAGTGGCCCCTCAATGTTTTGGAAACGGGTGGAGGACATTGTCTTCATTAGAATGGGCCCCCCTGCGATGCTGAGGCAGTTTGGACTCCACTCTTAGAAGGCCTAGAGTGATAGTGATTTCACTGATCCTAGACCCGTAGTGGACTCTGTGCATTAGCATCCCATGGGCGAACTGTTGTTATGTCAAAAAGATTTAGGTTAGCCAATCCAACCAAAAAATGTATTAATCTGTCACCTAAATGTTATATCAGTGTTAGTAGATCTCTGTCCTAGGGTAAATATGCTTTTTTAAATTTAGGAAACAAACAAAAGTTAGGATGAGGATTAAATAAAAAATCTGAATTATTACAAACGCCTGCAGCTTCGGTTCGACTGCCCCTTACATTTGAGTGGCCCCTCAATGTTTTGGAAACGGGTGGAGGACTTTGTCTTCATTAGAATGGGCCCCCTGCGATGCTGAGGCAGTTTGGACTCCACTCTTAGAAGGGCTAGAGTGATGATGATTTCACTGATCCTAGACACGGGGTAAACTCTGTGCATTAGCATCCCATGGGCGAACTGTTGTTATGTCAAAAAGATTTAGGGAGGCCAATCCAAACAAAAAATTGATTAATCTGTCAACTAAATGTTACATCAGTATTAGTAGAACTCTGTACTAGGGTAAATATGCTTTTTTAAACTTAGGAAAGAAACAAAAGTTAGGATGAGGATTAAATACAAATTCAGGATGAAGACAACCGTCTGCAGCTTCGGCTCGACTGCCCCTTTCTTTTGAGTGGCCCCTCACTGTTTTGGAAACGGGTGGAGGACATTGTCTTCATTAGAATGGGCCCCCCTGCGATGCTGAGGCAGTTTGGACTCCACTCTTAGAAGGCCTAGAGTGATAGTGATTTCACTGATCCTAGACCCGTAGTGGACTCTGTGCATTAGCATCCCATGGGCGAACTGTTGTTATGTCAAAAAGATTTAGGTTAGCCAATCCAACCAAAAAATGTATTAATCTGTCACCTAAATGTTACATCAGTGTTAGTAGATCTCTGTCCTAGGGTAAATATGCTTTTTTAAATTTAGGAAACAAACAAAAGTTAGGATGAGGATTAAATAAAAAATCTGAATTATTACAAACGCCTGCAGCTTCGGTTCGACTGCCCCTTACATTTGAGTGGCCCCTCAATGTTTTGGAAACGGGTGGAGGACTTTGTCTTCATTAGAATGGGCCCCCTCCGATGCTGAGGCAGTTTGGACTCAACTCTTAGAAGGGCTAGAGTGATGATGATTTCACTGATCCTGGACCGGGGGTAAACTCTGTGCATTAGCATCCCATGGGCGAACTGTTTTTATGTCAAAAAGATTTAGGTTAGCCAATCCAACCAAAAAATGTATTCATCTGTCACCTAAATGTTACATCAGTGTTAGTAGATCTCTGTCCTAGGGTAAATATGCTTTTTTAAACTTAGGAAACAAACAAAAGTTAGGATGAGGATTAAATAAAAAATCTGAATTATTACAAACGCCTGCAGCTTCGGTTCGACTGCCCCTTACATTTGAGTGGCCCCTCAATGTTTTGGAAACGGGTGGAGGACTTTGTCTTCATTAGAATGGGCCCCCTCCGATGCTGAGGCAGTTTGGACTCCACTCTTAGAAGGGCTAGAGTGATGATGATTTCACTGATCCTGGACCGGGGGTAAACTCTGTGCATTAGCATCCCATGGGCGAACTGTTGTTATGTCAAAAAGATTTAGGGAGGCCAATCCAAACAAAAAATTTATTAATCTGTCAACTAAATGTTACATCAGTATTAGTAGAACTCTGTACTAGGGTAAATATGCTTTTTTAAACTTAGGAAAGAAACAAAAGTTAGGATGAGGATTAAATACAAATTCAGGATGAAGACAACCGTCTGCAGCTTCGGCTCGACTGCCCCTTTCTTTTGAGTGGCCCCTCAATGTTTTGGAAACGGGTGGAGGACTTTGTCTTCATTAGAATGGGCCCCCCTGTGATGCTGAGGCAGTTTGGACTCCACTCTTAGAAGGCCTAGAGTGATAGTGATTTCACTGATCCTAGACCCGTAGTGGACTCTGTGCATTAGCATCCCATGGGCGAACTGTTGTTATGTCAAAAAGATTTAGGTTAGCCAATCCAACCAAAAAATGTATTAATCTGTCACCTAAATGTTACATCAGTGTTAGTAGATCTCTGTCCTAGGGTAAATATGCTTTTTTAAATTTAGGAAACAAACAAAAGTTAGGATGAGGATTAAATAAAAAATCTGAATTATTACAAACGCCTGCAGCTTCGGTTCGACTGCCCCTTACATTTTAGTGGCCCCTCAATGTTTTGGAAATGGGTGGAGGACTTTGTCTTCATTAGAATGGGCCCCCTACGATGCTGAGGCAGTTTGGACTCCACTCTTAGAAGGCCTAGAGTGATGATGATTTCACTGATCCTGGACCCGGGGTAAACTCTGTGCATTAGCATCCCATGGGCGAACTGTTGTTATGTCAAAAAGATTTAGGGAGGCCAATGCAAACAAAAAATTTATTAATCTGTCACCTAAATGTTACATCAGTATTAGTAGAACTCTGTACTAGGGTAAATATGCTTTTTTAAACTTAGGAAAGAAACAAAAGTTAGGATGAGGATTAAATAAAAATTCAGGATGAAGACAACCGTCTGCAGCTTCGGCTCGACTGCCCCTTTCTTTTGAGTGGCCCCTCAATGTTTTGGAAACGGGTGGAGGACATTGTCTTCATTAGAATGGGCCCCCCTGCGATGCTGAGGCAGTTTGGACTCCACTCTTAGAAGGCCTAGAGTGATAGTGATTTCACTGATCCTAGACCCGTAGTGGACTCTGTGCATTAGCATCCCATGGGCGAACTGTTGTTATGTCAAAAAGATTTAGGTTAGCCAATCCAACCAAAAAATGTATTAATCTGTCACCTAAATGTTACATCAGTGTTAGTAGATCTCTGTCGTAGGGTAAATATTCTTTTTTAAATTTAGGAAACAAACAAAAGTTAGGATGAGGATTAAATAAAAAATCTGAATTATTACAAACGCCTGCAGCTTCGGTTCGACTGCCCCTTACATTTGAGTGGCCCCTCAATGTTTTGGAAACGGGTGGAGGACTTTGTCTTCATTAGAATGGGCCCCCTGCGATGCTGAGGCAGTTTGGACTCCACTCTTAGAAGGGCTAGAGTGATGATGATTTCACTGATCCTAGACACGGGGTAAACTCTGTGCATTAGCATCCCATGGGCGAACTGTTGTTATGTCAAAAAGATTTAGGGAGGCCAATCCAAACAAAAAATTGATTAATCTGTCAACTAAATGTTACATCAGTATTAGTAGAACTCTGTACTAGGGTAAATATGCTTTTTTAAACTTAGGAAAGAAACAAAATTTAGGATGAGGATTAAATACAAATTCAGGATGAAGACAACCGTCTGCAGCTTCGGCTCGACTGCCCCTTTCTTTTGAGTGGCCCCTCAATGTTTTGGAAACGGGTGGAGGACATTGTCTTCATTAGAATGGGCCCCCCTGCGATGCTGAGGCAGTTTGGACTCCACTCTTAGAAGGCCTAGAGTGATAGTGATTTCACTGATCCTAGACCCGTAGTGGACTCTGTGCATTAGCATCCCATGGGCGAACTGTTGTTATGTCAAAAAGATTTAGGTTAGCCAATTCAACCAAAAAATTTATTAATCTGTCACCTAAATGTTACATCAGTGTTAGTAGATCTCTGTCCTAGGGTAAATATGCTTTTTTAAATTTAGGAAACAAACAAAAGTTAGGATGAGGATTAAATAAAAAATCTGAATTATTACAAACGCCTGCAGCTTCGGTTCGACTGCCCCTTACATTTGAGTGGCCCCTCAATGTTTTGGAAAAGGGTGGAGGACTTTGTCTTCATTAGAATGGGCCCCCTGCGATGCTGAGGCAGTTTGGACTCCACTCTTAGAAGGCCTAGAGTATTGATGATTTCACTGATCCTGGACCCGGGGTAAACTCTGTGCATTAGCATCCCATGGGCGAACTGTTGTTATGTCAATAAGATTTAGGGAGGCCAATCCAAACAAAAAATTGATTAATCTGTCAACTAAATGTTACATCAGTATTAGTAGATCTCTGTACTAGGGTAAATATGCTTTTTTAAACTTAGGAAAGAAACAAAAGTTAGGATGAGGATTAAATACAAATTCAGGATGAAGACAACCGTCTGCAGCTTCGGCTCGACTGCCCCTTTCTTTTGAGTGGCCCCTCAATGTTTTGGAAACGGGTGGAGGACTTTGTCTTCATTAGAATGGGCCCCCCTGCGATGCTGAGGCAGTTTGGACTCCACTCTTAGAAGGCCTAGAGTGATAGTGATTTCACTGATCCTAGACCCGTAGTGGACTCTGTGCATTAGCATCCCATGTGCGAACTGTTGTTATGTCAAAAAGATTTAGGTTAGCCAATTCAACCAAAAAATTTATTAATCTGTCACCTAAATGTTACATCAGTGTTAGTAGATCTCTGTCCTAGGGTAAATATGCTTTTTTAAATTTAGGAAACAAACAAAAGTTAGGATGAGGATTAAATAAAAAATCTGAATTATTACAAACGCCTGCAGCTTCGGTTCGACTGCCCCTTACATTTGAGTGGCCCCTCAATGTTTTGGAAAAGGGTGGAGGACTTTGTCTTCATTAGAATGGGCCCCCTGCGATGCTGAGGCAGTTTGGACTCCACTCTTAGAAGGCCTAGAGTATTGATGATTTCACTGATCCTGGACCCGGGGTAAACTCTGTGCATTAGCATCCCATGGGCGAACTGTTGTTATGTCAATAAGATTTAGGGAGGCCAATCCAAACAAAAAATTGATTAATCTGTCAACTAAATGTTACATCAGTATTAATAGAACTCTGTACTAGGGTAAATATGCTTTTTTTAAACTTAGGAAAGAAACAAAAGTTAGGATGAGGATTAAATAAAAATTCAGGATGAAGACAACTGTCTGCAGCTTCGGCTCGACTGCCCCTTTCTTTTGAGTGGCCCCTCAATGTTTTGGAAACGGGTGGAGGACATTGTCTTCATTAGAATGGGCCCCCCTGCGATGCTGAGGCAGTTTGGACTCCACTCTTAGAAGGCCTAGAGTGATAGTGATTTCACTGATCCTAGACCCGTAGTGGACTCTGTGCATTAGCATCCCATGGGCGAACTGTTGTTATGTCAAAAAGATTTAGGTTAGCCAATCCAACCAAAAAATGTATTAATCTGTCACCTAAATGTTACATCAGTGTTAGTAGATCTCTGTCCTAGGGTAAATATGCTTTTTTAAATTTAGGAAACAAACAAAAGTTAGGATGAGGATTAAATAAAAAATCTGAATTATTACAAACGCCTGCAGCTTCGGTTCGACTGCCCCTTACATTTGAGTGGCCCCTCAATGTTTTGGAAAAGGGTGGAGGACTTTGTCTTCATTAGAATGGGCCCCCTGCGATGCCGAGGCAGTTTGGACTCCACTCTTAGAAGGCCTAGAGTATTGATGATTTCACTGATCCTGGACCCGGGGTAAACTCTGTGCATTAGCATCCCATGGGCGACCTGTTGTTATGTCAAAAAGATTTAGGGAGGCCAATCCAAACAAAAAATTGATTAATCTGTCACCTAAATGTTACATCAGTATTAGTAGAACTCTGTACTAGGGTAAATATGCTTTTTTAAACTTAGGAAAGAAACAAAAGTTAGGATGAGGATTAAATAAAAATTCAGGATGAAGACAACCGTCTGCAGCTTCGGCTCGACTGCCCCTTTCTTTTGAGTGGCCCCTCAATGTTTTGGAAACGGGTGGAGGACATTGTCTTCATTAGAATGGGCCCCCCTGCGATGCTGAGGCAGTTTGGACTCCACTCTTAGAAGGCCTAGAGTGATAGTGATTTTACTGATCCTAGACCCGTAGTGGACTCTGTGCATTAGCATCCCATGGGCGAACTGTTGTTATGTCAAAAAGATTTAGGTTAGCCAATCCAACGAAAAAATGTATTAATCTGTCACCTAAATGTTACATCAGTGTTAGTAGATCTCTGTCCTAGGGTAAATATGCTTTTTTAAATTTAGGAAACAAACAAAAGTTAGGATGAGGATTAAATAAAAAATCTGAATTATTACAAACGCCTGCAGCTTCGGTTCGACTGCCCCTTACATTTGAGTGGCCCCTCAATGTTTTGGAAAAGGGTGGAGGACTTTGTCTTCATTAGAATGGGCTCCCTGCGATGCTGAGGCAGTTTGGACTCCACTCTTAGAAGGCCTAGAGTATTGATGATTTCACTGATCCTGGACCCGGGGTAAACTCTGTGCATTAGCATCCCATGGGCGACCTGTTGTTATGTCAAAAAGATTTAGGGAGGCCAATCCAAACAAAAAATTTATTAATCTGTCACCTAAATGTTACATCAGTATTAGTAGAACTCTATACTAGGGTAAATATGTTTTTTTAAACTTAGGAAAGAAACAAAAGTTAGGATGAGGATTAAATAAAAATTCAGGATGAAGACAACCGTCTGCAGCTTCGGCTCGACTGCCCCTTTCTTTTGAGTGGCCCCTCAATGTTTTGGAAACGGGTGGAGGACTTTGTCTTCATTAGAATGGACCCCCCTGTGATGCTGAGGCAGTTTGGACTCCACTCTTAGAAGGCCTAGAGTGATAGTGATTTCACTGATCCTAGACCCGTAGTGGACTCTGTGCATTAGCATCCCATGGGCGAACTGTTTTTATGTCAAAAAGATTTAGGTTAGCCAATCCAACCAAAAAATTTATTAATCTGTCACCTAAATGTTACATCAGTGTTAGTAGATCTCTGTCCTAGGGTAAATATGCTTTTTTAAACTTAGGAAACAAACAAAAGTTAGGATGAGGATTAAATAAAAAATCAGAATTATTACAAAAGTCTGCAGCTTCGGTTCGACTGCCCCTTACATTTGAGTGGCCCCTCAATGTTTTGGAAATGGGTGGAGGACTTTGTCTTCATTAGAATGGGCCCCCTGCGATGCTGAGGCAGTTTGGACTCCACTCTTAGAAGGCCTAGAGTGATGATGATTTCACTGATCCTGGACCCGGGGTAAACTCTGTGCATTAGCATCCCATGGGCGACCTGTTGTTATGTCAAAAAGATTTAGGGAGGCCAATCCAAACAAAAAATTGATTAATCTGTCAACTAAATGTTACATCAGTATTAGTAGAACTCTGTACTAGGGTAAATATGCTTTTTTAAACTTAGGAAAGAAACAAAAGTTAGGATGAGGATTAAATACAAATTCAGGATGAAGACAACCGTCTGCAGCTTCGGCTCGACTGCCCCTTTCTTTTGAGTGGCCCCTCAATGTTTTGGAAACGGGTGGAGGACATTGTCTTCATTAGAATGGGCCCCCCTGCGATGCTGAGGCAGTTTGGACTCCACTCTTAGAAGGCCTAGAGTGATAGTGATTTCACTGATCCTAGACCCGTAGTGGACTCTGTGCATTAGCATCCCATGGGCGAACTGTTGTTATGTCAAAAAGATTTAGGTTAGCCAATCCAACCAAAAAATATATTAATCTGTCACCTAAATGTTACATCAGTGTTAGTAGATCTCTGTCCTAGGGTAAATATGCTTTTTTAAATTTAGGAAACAAACAAAAGTTAGGATGAGGATTAAATAAAAAATCTGAATTATTACAAACGCTTGCAGCTTCGGTTCGACTGCCCCTTACATTTGAGTGGCCCCTCAAAGTTTTGGAAAAGGGTGGAGGACTTTGTCTTCATTAGAATGGGCCCCCTGCGATGCTGAGGCAGTTTGGACTCCACTCTTAGAAGGCCTAGAGTATTGATGATTTCACTGATCCTGGACCCGGGGTAAACTCTGTGCATTAGCATCCCATGGGCGACCTGTTGTTATGTCAAAAAGATTTAGGGAGGCCAATCCAAACAAAAAATTGATTAATCTGTCAACTAAATGTTACATCAGTATTAGTAGAACTCTGTACTAGGGTAAATATGCTTTTTTAAACTTAGGAAAGAAACAAAAGTTAGGATGAGGATTAAATACAAATTCAGGATGAAGACAACCGTCTGCAGCTTCGGCTCGACTGCCCCTTTCTTTTGAGTGGCCCCTCAATGTTTTGGAAACGGGTGGAGGACATTGTCTTCATTAGAATGGGCCCCCCTGCGATGCTGAGGCAGTTTGGACTCCACTCTTAGAAGGCCTAGAGTGATAGTGATTTCACTGATCCTAGACCCGTAGTGGACTCTGTGCATTAGCATCCCATGGGCGAACTGTTGTTATGTCAAAAAGATTTAGGTTAGCCAATCCAACCAAAAAATATATTAATCTGTCACCTAAATGTTACATCAGTGTTAGTAGATCTCTGTCCTAGGGTAAATATGCTTTTTTAAATTTAGGAAACAAACAAAAGTTAGGATGAGGATTAAATAAAAAATCTGAATTATTACAAACGCTTGCAGCTTCGGTTCGACTGCCCCTTACATTTGAGTGGCCCCTCAATG
Source organism: Rhinoderma darwinii (assembly GCF_050947455.1). NCBI lineage: Eukaryota > Metazoa > Chordata > Amphibia > Anura > Rhinodermatidae > Rhinoderma > Rhinoderma darwinii. The sequence goes on from NC_134695.1 coordinate 108,263,940, forward strand.
TTTTGGAAAAGGGTGGAGGACTTTGTCTTCATTAGAATGGGCCCCCTGCGATGCTGAGGCAGTTTGGACTCCACTCTTAGAAGGCCTAGAGTATTGATGATTTCACTGATCCTGGACCCGGGGTAAACTCTGTGCATTAGCATCCCATGGGCGACCTGTTGTTATGTCAAAAAGATTTAGGGAGGCCAATCCAAACAAAAAATTGATTAATCTGTCACCTAAATGTTACATCAGTATTAGTAGAACTCTGTACTAGGGTAAATATGCTTTTTTATAATTAGGAAAGAAAGAAAAGTTAGGATGAGGATTAAATAAAAATTCAGGATGAAGACAACCGTCTGCAGCTTCGGCTCGACTGCCCCTTTCTTTTGAGTGGCCCCTCAATGTTTTGGAAACGGGTGGAGGACTTTGTCTTCATTAGAATGGGCCCCCTTGCGATGCTGAGGCAGTTTGGACTCCACTCTTAGAAGGCCTAGAGTGATGATGATTTCACTGATCCTAGACACGGGGTAAACTCTGTGCATTAGCATCCCATGGGCGAACTGTTGTTATGTCAAAAAGATTTAGGGAGGCCAATGCAAACAAAAAATTGATTAATCTGTCAACTAAATGTTACATCAGTATTAGTAGAACTCTGTACTAAGGTAAATATGCTTTTTTAAACTTAGGAAAGAAACAAAAGTTAGGATGAGGATTAAATACAAATTCAGGATGAAGACAACCGTCTGCAGCTTCGGCTCGACTGCCCCTTTCTTTTGAGTGGCCCCTCAATGTTTTGGAAACGGGTGGAGGACATTGTCTTCATTAGAATGGGCCCCCCTGCGATGCTGAGGCAGTTTGGACTCCACTCTTAGAAGGCCTAGAGTGATAGTGATTTCACTGATCCTAGACCCGTAGTGGACTCTGTGCATTAGCATCCCATGAGCGAACTGTTGTTATGTCAAAAAGATTTAGGTTAGCCAATCCAACCAAAAAATTTATTAATCTGTCACCTAAATGTTACATCAGTGTTAGTAGATCTTTGTCCTAGGGTAAATATGCTTTTTTAAACTTAGGAAACAAACAAAAGTTAGGATGAGGATTAAATAAAAAATCTGAATTATTACAAACGCCTGCAGCTTCGGTTCGACTGCCCCTTACATATGAGTGGCCCCTCAATGTTTTGGAAAAGGGTGGAGGACTTTGTCTTCATTAGAATGGGCCCCCCTGCGATGCTGAGGCAGTTTGGACTCCACTCTTAGAAGGCCTAGAGTGATAGTGATTTCACTGATCCTAGACCCGTAGTGGACTCTGTGCATTAGCATCCCATGGGCGAACTGTTTTTATGTCAAAAAGATTTAGGTTAGCCAATCCAACCAAAAAATGTATTAATCTGTCACCTAAATGTTACATCAGTGTTAGTAGATCTCTGTCCTAGGGTAAATATGCTTTTTTAAATTTAGGAAACAAACAAAAGTTAGGATGAGGATTAAATAAAAAATCTGAATTATTACAAACGCCTGCAGCTTCGGTTCGACTGCCCCTTACATTTTAGTGGCCCCTCAATGTTTTGGAAAAGGGTGGAGGACTTTGTCTTCATTAGAATGGGCCCCCTGCGATGCTGAGGCAGTTTGGACTCCACTCTTAGAAGGCCTAGGGTGATGATGATTTCACTGATCCTGGACCCGGGGTAAACTCTGTGCATTAGCATCCCATGGGCGACCTGTTGTTATGTCCAAAAAATTTAGGGAGGCCAATCCAAACAAAAAATTGATTAATCTGTCACCTAAATGTTACATCAGTATTAGTAGAACTCTGTACTAGGGTAAATATGCTTTTTTAAACTTAGGAAAGAAACAAAAGTTAGGATGAGGATTAAATAAAAATTCAGGATGAAGACAACCGTCTGCAGCTTCGGCTCGACTACCCCTTTCTTTTGAGTGGCCCCTCAATGTTTTGGAAACGGGTGGAGGACATTGTCTTCATTAGAATGGGCCCCCCTGCGATGCTGAGGCAGTTTGGACTCCACTCTTAGAAGGCCTAGAGTGATAGTGATTTTACTGATCCTAGACCCGTAGTGGACTCTGTGCATTAGCATCCCATGGGCGAACTGTTGTTATGTCAAAAAGATTTAGGTTAGCCAATCCAACCAAAAAATGTATTAATCTGTCACCTAAATGTTACATCAGTGTTAGTAGATCTCTGTCCTAGGGTAAATATGCTTTTTTAAATTTAGGAAACAAACAAAAGTTAGGATGAGGATTAAATAAAAAATCTGAATTATTACAAACGCCTGCAGCTTCGGTTCGACTGCCCCTTACATTTGAGTGGCCCCTCAATGTTTTGGAGAAGGGTGGAGGACTTTGTCTTCATTAGAATGGGCCCCCTGCGATGCTGAGGCATTTTGGACTCCACTCTTAGAAGGCCTAGAGTATTGATGATTTCAACTGATCCTGGACCCGGGGTAAACTCTGTGCATTAGCATCCCATGGGCGACCTGTTGTTATGTCAAAAAGATTTAGGGAGGCCAATCCAAACAAAAAATTGATTAATCTGTCAACTAAACGTTACATCAGTATTAGTAGAACTCTGTACTAGGGTAAATATGCTTTTTTAAACTTAGGAAAGAAACAAAAGTTAGGATGAGGATTAAATACAAATTCAGGATGAAGACAACCGTCTGCAGCTTCGGCTCGACTGCCCCTTTCTTTTGAGTGGCCCCTCAATGTTTTGGAAACGGGTGGAGGACATTGTCTTCATTAGAATGGGCCCCCTGCGATGCTGAGGCAGTTTGGACTCCACTCTTAGAAGGGCTAGAGTGATGATGATTTCACTGATCCTGGACCCGGGGTAAACTTTGTGCATTAGCATCCCATGGGCGACCTGTTGTTATGTCAAAAAGATTTAGGGAGGCCAATCCAAACAAAAAATTTATTAATCTGTCACCTAAATGTTACATCAGTGTTAGTAGATCTTTGTCCTAGGGTAAATATGCTTTTTTAAACTTAGGAAACAAACAAAAGTTAGGATGAGGATTAAATAAAAAATCTGAATTATTACAACCGTCTGCAGCTTCGGCTCGACTACCCCTTTCTTTTGAGTGGCCCCTCAATGTTTTGGAAACGGGTGGAGGACATTGTCTTCATTAGAATGGGCCCCCCTGCGATGCTGAGGCAGTTTGGACTCCACTCTTAGAAGGCCTAGAGTGATAGTGATTTTACTGATCCTAGACCCGTAGTGGACTCTGTGCATTAGCATCCCATGGGCGAACTGTTGTTATGTCAAAAAGATTTAGGTTAGCCAATCCAACCAAAAAATGTATTAATCTGTCACCTAAATGTTACATCAGTGTTAGTAGATCTCTGTCCTAGGGTAAATATGCTTTTTTAAATTTAGGAAACAAACAAAAGTTAGGATGAGGATTAAATAAAAAATCTGAATTATTACAAACGCCTGCAGCTTCGGTTCGACTGCCCCTTACATTTGAGTGGCCCCTCAATGTTTTGGAGAAGGGTGGAGGACTTTGTCTTCATTAGAATGGGCCCCCTGCGATGCTGAGGCATTTTGGACTCCACTCTTAGAAGGCCTAGAGTATTGATGATTTCAACTGATCCTGGACCCGGGGTAAACTCTGTGCATTAGCATCCCATGGGCGACCTGTTGTTATGTCAAAAAGATTTAGGGAGGCCAATCCAAACAAAAAATTGATTAATCTGTCAACTAAACGTTACATCAGTATTAGTAGAACTCTGTACTAGGGTAAATATGCTTTTTTAAACTTAGGAAAGAAACAAAAGTTAGGATGAGGATTAAATACAAATTCAGGATGAAGACAACCGTCTGCAGCTTCGGCTCGACTGCCCCTTTCTTTTGAGTGGCCCCTCAATGTTTTGGAAACGGGTGGAGGACATTGTCTTCATTAGAATGGGCCCCCTGCGATGCTGAGGCAGTTTGGACTCCACTCTTAGAAGGGCTAGAGTGATGATGATTTCACTGATCCTGGACCCGGGGTAAACTTTGTGCATTAGCATCCCATGGGCGACCTGTTGTTATGTCAAAAAGATTTAGGGAGGCCAATCCAAACAAAAAATTGATTAATCTGTCAACTAAATGTTACATCAGTATTAGTAGAACTCTGTACTAGGGTAAATATGCTTTTTTAAACTTAGGAAAGAAACAAAAGTTAGGATGAGGATTAAATAAAAATTCAGGATGAAGACAACCGTCTGCAGCTTCGGCTCGACTGCCCCTTTCTTTTGAGTGGCCCCTCAATGTTTTGGAAACGGGTGGAGGACATTGTCTTCATTAGAATGGGCCCCCCTGCGATGCTGAGGCAGTTTGGACTCCACTCTTAGAAGGCCTAGAGTGATAGTGATTTCACTGATCCTAGACCCGTAGTGGACTCTGTGCATTAGCATCCCATGGGCGAACTGTTGTTATGTCAAAAAGATTTAGGTTAGCCAATCCAACGAAAAAATGTATTAATCTGTCACCTAAATTTTACATCAGTGTTAGTAGATCTCTGTCCTAGGGTAAATATGCTTTTTTAAATTTAGGAAACAAACAAAAGTTAGGATGAGGATTAAATAAAAAATCTGAATTATTACAAACGCCTGCAGCTTCGGTTCGACTGCCCCTTACATTTGAGTGGCCCCTCAATGTTTTGGAAAAGGGTGGAGGACTTTGTCTTCATTAGAATGGGCTCCCTGCGATGCTGAGGCAGTTTGGACTCCACTCTTAGAAGGCCTAGAGTATTGATGATTTCACTGATCCTGGACCCGGGGTAAACTCTGTGCATTAGCATCCCATGGGCGACCTGTTGTTATGTCAAAAAGATTTAGGGAGGCCAATCCAAACAAAAAATTGATTAATCTGTCAGCTAAATGTTACATCAGTATTAGTAGAACTCTGTACTAGGGTAAATATGCTTTTTTAAACTTAGGAAAGAAACAAAAGTTAGGATGAGGATTAAATACAAATTCAGGATGAAGACAACCGTCTGCAGCTTCGGCTCGACTGCCCCTTTCTTTTGAGTGGCCCCTCAATGTTTTGGAAACGGGTGGAGGACATTGTCTTCATTAGAATGGGCCCCCCTGCGATGCTGAGGCAGTTTGGACTCCACTCTTAGAAGGCCTAGAGTGATAGTGATTTCACTGATCCTAGACCCGTAGTGGACTCTGTGCATTAGCATCCCATGGGCGAACTGTTGTTATGTCAAAAAGATTTAGGTTAGCCAATCCAACCAAAAAATTTATTAATCTGTCACCTAAATGTTACATCAGTGTTAGTAGATCTCTGTCCTAGGGTAAATATGCTTTTTTAAATTTAGGAAACAAACAAAAGTTAGGATGAGGATTAAATAAAAAATCTGAATTATTACAAACGCCTGCAGCTTCGGTTCGACTGCCCCTTACATTTTAGTGGCCCCTCAATGTTTTGGAAATGGGTGGAGGACTTTGTCTTCATTAGAATGGGCCCCCTGCGATGCTGAGGCAGTTTGGACTCCACTCTTAGAAGGCCTAGAGTGATGATGATTTCACTGATCCTAGACACGGGGTAAACTCTGTGCATTAGCATCCCATGGGCGAACTGTTGTTATGTCAAAAAGATTTAGGGAGGCCAATCCAAACAAAAAATTGATTAATCTGTCAACTAAATGTTACATCAGTATTAATAGAACTCTGTACTAAGGTAAATATGCTTTTTTAAACTTAGGAAATAAACAAAAGTTAGGATGAGGATTAAATACAAATTCAGGATGAAGACAACCGTCTGCAGCTTCGGCTCGACTGCCCCTTTCTTTTGAGTGGCCCCTCAATGTTTTGGAAACGGGTGGAGGACATTGTCTTCATTAGAATGGGCCCCCCTGCGATGCTGAGGCAGTTTGGACTCCACTCTTAGAAGGCCTAGAGTGATAGTGATTTCACTGATCCTAGACCCGTAGTGGACTCTGTGCATTAGCATCCCATGAGCGAACTGTTGTTATGTCAAAAAGATTTAGGTTAGCCAATCCAACCAAAAAATGTATTAATCTGTCACCTAAATGTTACATCAGTGTTAGTAGATCTTTGTCCTAGGGTAAATATGCTTTTTTAAACTTAGGAAACAAACAAAAGTTAGGATGAGGATTAAATAAAAAATCTGAATTATTACAAACGCCTGCAGCTTCGGTTCGACTGCCCCTTACATTTGAGTGGCCCCTCAATGTTTTGGAAAAGGGTGGAGGACTTTGTCTTCATTAGAATGGGCCCCCTGCGATGCTGAGGCAGTTTGGACTCCACTCTTAGAAGGCCTAGAGTGATGATGATTTCACTGATCCTGGACCCGGGGTAAACTCTATGCATTAGCATCCCATGGGCGACCTGTTGTTATGTCAAAAAGATTTAGGGAGGCCAATCCAAACAAAAAATTGATTCATCTGTCACCTAAATGTTACATCAGTATTAGTAGAACTCTGTACTAGGGTAAATATGCTTTTTTAAACTTAGGAAAGAAACAAAAGTTAGGATGAGGATTAAATACAAATTCAGGATGAAGACAACCGTCTGCAGCTTCGGCTCGACTGCCCCTTTCTTTTGAGTGGCCCCTCAATGTTTTGGAAACGGGTGGAGGACATTGTCTTCATTAGAATGGGCCCCCCTGCGATGCTGAGGCAGTTTGGACTCCACTCTTAGAAGGCCTAGAGTGATAGTGATTTCACTGATCCTAGACCCGTAGTGGACTCTGTGCATTAGCATCCCATGGGCGAACTGTTGTTATGTCAAAAAGATTTAGGTTAGCCAATCCAACCAAAAAATGTATTAATCTGTCACCTAAATGTTACATCAGTGTTAGTAGATCTCTGTCCTAGGGTAAATATGCTTTTTTAAATTTAGGAAACAAACAAAAGTTAGGATGAGGATTAAATAAAAAATCTGAATTATTACAAACGCCTGCAGCTTCGGTTCGACTGCCCCTTACATTTTAGTGGCCCCTCAATGTTTTGGAAAAGGGTGGAGGACTTTGTCTTCATTAGAATGGGCCCCCTGCGATGCTGAGGCAGTTTGGACTCCACTCTTAGAAGGCCTAGGGTGATGATGATTTCACTGATCCTGGACCCGGGGTAAACTCTGTGCATTAGCATCCCATGGGCGACCTGTTGTTATGTCAAAAAAATTTAGGGAGGCCAATCCAAACAAAAAATTGATTAATCTGTCACCTAAATGTTACATCAGTATTAGTAGAACTCTGTACTAGGGTAAATATGCTTTTTTAAACTTAGGAAAGAAACAAAAGTTAGGATGAGGATTAAATAAAAATTCAGGATGAAGACAACCGTCTGCAGCTTCGGCTCGACTACCCCTTTCTTTTGAGTGGCCCCTCAATGTTTTGGAAACGGGTGGAGGACATTGTCTTCATTAGAATGGGCCCCCCTGCGATGCTGAGGCAGTTTGGACTCCACTCTTAGAAGGCCTAGAGTGATAGTGATTTTACTGATCCTAGACCCGTAGTGGACTCTGTGCATTAGCATCCCATGGGCGAACTGTTGTTATGTCAAAAAGATTTAGGTTAGCCAATCCAAACAAAAAATGTATTAATCTGTCACCTAAATGTTACATCAGTGTTAGTAGATCTCTGTCCTAGGGTAAATATGCTTTTTTAAATTTAGGAAACAAACAAAAGTTAGGATGAGGATTAAATAAAAAATCTGAATTATTACAAACGCCTGCAGCTTCGGTTCGACTGCCCCTTACATTTGAGTGGCCCCTCAATGTTTTGGAAAAGGGTGGAGGACTTTGTCTTCATTAGAATGGGCCCCCTGCGATGCTGAGGCATTTTGGACTCCACTCTTAGAAGGCCTAGAGTATTGATGATTTCAACTGATCCTGGACCCGGGGTAAACTCTGTGCATTAGCATCCCATGGGCGACCTGTTGTTATGTCAAAAAGATTTAGGGAGGCCAATCCAAACAAAAAATTGATTAATCTGTCAACTAAACGTTACATCAGTATTAATAGAACTCTGTACTAGGGTAAATATGCTTTTTTAAACTTAGGAAAGAAACAAAAGTTAGGATGAGGATTAAATACAAATTCAGGATGAAGACAACCGTCTGCAGCTTCGGCTCGACTGCCCCTTTCTTTTGAGTGGCCCCTCAATGTTTTGGAAACGGGTGGAGGACATTGTCTTCATTAGAATGGGCCCCCTGCGATGCTGAGGCAGTTTGGACTCCACTCTTAGAAGGGCTAGAGTGATGATGATTTCACTGATCCTGGACCCGGGGTAAACTTTGTGCATTAGCATCCCATGGGCGACCTGTTGTTATGTCAAAAAGATTTAGGGAGGCCAATCCAAACAAAAAATTGATTAATCTGTCAACTAAACGTTACATCAGTATTAGTAGAACTCTGTACTAGGGTAAATATGCTTTTTTAAACTTAGGAAAGAAACAAAAGTTAGGATGAGGATTAAATACAAATTCAGGATGAAGACAACTGTCTGCAGCTTTGGCTCGACTGCCCCTTTCTTTTGAGTGGCCCCTCAATGTTTTGGAAACGGGTGGAGGACATTGTCTTCATTAGAATGGGCCCCCCTGCGATGCTGAGGCAGTTTGGACTCTACTCTTAGAAGGCCTAGAGTGATAGTGATTTCACTGATCCTAGACCCGTAGTGGACTCTGTGCATTAGCATCCCATGGGCGAACTGTTATTATGTCAAAAAGATTTAGGTTAGCCAATCCAACCAAAAAATGTATTAATCTGTCACCTAAATGTTACATCAGTGTTAGTAGATCTCTGTCCTAGGGTAAATATGCTTTTTTAAATTTAGGAAACAAACAAAAGTTAGGATGAGGATTAAATAAAAAATCTGAATTATTACAAACGCCTGCAGCTTCGGTTCGACTGCCCCTTACATTTGAGTGGCCCCTCAATGTTTTGGAAAAGGGTGGAGGACTTTGTCTTCATTAGAATGGGCCCCCTGCGATGCCGAGGCAGTTTGGACTCCACTCTTAGAAGGCCTAGAGTATTGATGATTACACTGATCCTGGACCCGGGGTAAACTCTGTGCATTAGCATCCCATGGGCGACCTGTTGTTATGTCAAAAAGATTTAGGGAGGCCAATCCAAACAAAAAATTGATTAATCTGTCACCTAAATGTTACATCAGTATTAGTAGAACTCTGTACTAGGGTAAATATGCTTTTTTAAACTTAGGAAAGAAACAAAAGTTAGGATGAGGATTAAATAAAAATTCAGGATGAAGACAACCGTCTGCAGCTTCGGCTCGACTGCCCCTTTCTTTTGAGTGGCCCCTCAATGTTTTGGAAACGGGTGGAGGACATTGTCTTCATTAGAATGGGCCCCCCTGCGATGCTGAGGCAGTTTGGACTCCACTCTTAGAAGGCCTAGAGTGATAGTGATTTTACTGATCCTAGACCCGTAGTGGACTCTGTGCATTAGCATCCCATGGGCGAACTGTTGTTATGTCAAAAAGATTTAGGTTAGCCAATCCAACGAAAAAATGTATTAATCTGTCACCTAAATGTTACATCAGTGTTAGTAGATCTCTGTCCTAGGGTAAATATGCTTTTTTAAATTTAGGAAACAAACAAAAGTTAGGATGAGGATTAAATAAAAAATCTGAATTATTACAAACGCCTGCAGCTTCGGTTCGACTGCCCCTTACATTTGAGTGGCCCCTCAATGTTTTGGAAAAGGGTGGAGGACTTTGTCTTCATTAGAATGGGCTCCCTGCGATGCTGAGGCAGTTTGGACTCCACTCTTAGAAGGCCTAGAGTATTGATGATTTCACTGATCCTGGACCCGGGGTAAACTCTGTGCATTAGCATCCCATGGGCGACCTGTTGTTATGTCAAAAAGATTTAGGGAGGCCAATCCAAACAAAAAATTGATTAATCTGTCAACTAAATGTTACATCAGTATTAGTAGAACTCTGTACTAGGGTAAATATGCTTTTTTAAACTTAGGAAAGAAACAAAAGTTAGGATGAGGATTAAATACAAATTCAGGATGAAGACAACCGTCTGCAGCTTCGGCTCGACTGCCCCTTTCTTTTGAGTGGCCCCTCAATGTTTTGGAAACGGGTGGAGGACATTGTCTTCATTAGAATGGGCCCCCCTGCGATGCTGAGGCAGTTTGGACTCCACTCTTAGAAGGCCTAGAGTGATAGTGATTTCACTGATCCTAGACCCGTAGTGGACTCTGTGCATTAGCATCCCATGGGCGAACTGTTGTTATGTCAAAAAGATTTAGGTTAGCCAATCCAACCAAAAAATGTATTAATCTGTCACCTAAATGTTACATCAGTGTTAGTAGATCTCTGTCCTAGGGTAAATATGCTTTTTTAAATTTAGGAAACAAACAAAAGTTAGGATGAGGATTAAATAAAAAATCTGAATTATTACAAACGCCTGCAGCTTCGGTTCGACTGCCCCTTACATTTTAGTGGCCCCTCAATGTTTTGGAAATGGGTGGAGGACTTTGTCTTCATTAGAATGGGCCCCCTGCGATGCTGAGGCAGTTTGGACTCCACTCTTAGAAGGCCTAGAGTGATGATGATTTCACTGATCCTAGACACGGGGTAAACTCTGTGCATTAGCATCCCATGGGCGAACTGTTGTTATGTCAAAAAGATTTAGGGAGGCCAATCCAAACAAAAAATTGATTAATCTGTCAACTAAATGTTACATCAGTATTAGTAGAACTCTGTACTAAGGTAAATATGCTTTTTTAAATTTAGGAAAGAAACAAAAGTTAGGATGAGGATTAAATACAAATTCAGGATGAAGACAACCGTCTGCAGCTTCGGCTCGACTGCCCCTTTCTTTTGAGTGGCCCCTCAATGTTTTGGAAACGGGTGGAGGACATTGTCTTCATTAGAATGGGCCCCCCTGCGATGCTGAGGCAGTTTGGACTCCACTCTTAGAAGGCCTAGAGTGATAGTGATTTCACTGATCCTAGACCCGTAGTGGACTCTGTGCATTAGCATCCCATGAGCGAACTGTTGTTATGTCAAAAAGATTTAGGTTAGCCAATCCAACCAAAAAATGTATTAATCTGTCACCTAAATGTTACATCAGTGTTAGTAGATCTTTGTCCTAGGGTAAATATGCTTTTTTAAATTTAGGAAACAAACAAAAGTTAGGATGAGGATTAAATAAAAAATCTGAATTATTACAAACGCCTGCAGCTTCGGTTCGACTGCCCCTTACATTTTAGTGGCCCCTCAATGTTTTGGAAACGGGTGGAGGACTTTGTCTTCATTAGAATGGGCCCCCTGCGATGCTGAGGCAGTTTGGACTCCACTCTTAGAAGGCCTAGAGTGATGATGATTTCACTGATCCTGGACCCGGGGTAAACTCTGTGCATTAGCATCCCATGGGCGACCTGTTGTTATGTCAAAAAGATTTAGGGAGGCCAATCCAAACAAAAAATTGATTCATCTGTCAACTAAATGTTACATCAGTATTAGTAGAACTCTGTACTAGGGTAAATATGCTTTTTTAAACTTAGGAAAGAAACAAAAGTTAGGATGAGGATTAAATACAAATTCAGGATGAAGACAACCGTCTGCAGCTTCGGCTCGACTGCCCCTTTCTTTTGAGTGGCCCCTCAATGTTTTGGAAACGGGTGGAGGACATTGTCTTCATTAGAATGGGCTCCCCTGCGATGCTGAGGCAGTTTGGACTCCACTCTTAGAAGGCCTAGAGTGATAGTGATTTCACTGATCCTAGACCCGTAGTGGACTCTGTGCATTAGCATCCCATGGGCGAACTGTTGTTATGTCAAAAAGATTTAGGTTAGCCAATCCAACCAAAAAATGTATTAATCTGTCACCTAAATGTTACATCAGTGTTAGTAGATCTCTGTCCTAGGGTAAATATGCTTTTTTAAATTTAGGAAACAAACAAAAGTTAGGATGAGGATTAAATAAAAAATCTGAATTATTACAAACGCCTGCAGCTTCGGTTCGACTGCCCCTTACATTTGAGTGGCCCCTCAATGTTTTGGAAACGGGTGGAGGACTTTGTCTTCATTAGAATGGGCCCCCTGCGATGCTGAGGCAGTTTGGACTCCACTCTTAGAAGGCCTAGAGTGATGATGATTTCACTGATCCTAGACACGGGGTAAACTCTGTGCATTAGCATCCCATGGGCGAACTGTTGTTATGTCAAAAAGATTTAGGGAGGCCAATCCAAACAAAAAATTGATTAATCTGTCAACTAAATGTTACATCAGTATTAGTAGAACTCTGTACTAGGGTAAATATGCTTTTTTAAACTTAGGAAAGAAACAAAAGTTAGGATGAGGATTAAATACAAATTCAGGATGAAGACAACCGTCTGCAGCTTCGGCTCGACTGCCCCTTTCTTTTGAGTGGCCCCTCAATGTTTTGGAAACGGGTGGAGGACATTGTCTTCATTAGAATGGGCCCCCCTGCGATGCTGAGGCAGTTTGGACTCCACTCTTAGAAGGCCTAGAGTGATAGTGATTTCACTGATCCTAGACCCGTAGTGGACTCTGTGCATTAGCATCCCATGGGCGAACTGTTGTTATGTCAAAAAGATTTAGGTTAGCCAATCCAACCAAAAAATGTATTAATCTGTCACCTAAATGTTACATCAGTGTTAGTAGATCTCTGTCCTAGGGTAAATATGCTTTTTTAAATTTAGGAAACAAACAAAAGTTAGGATGAGGATTAAATAAAAAATCTGAATTATTACAAACGCCTGCAGCTTCGGTTCGACTGCCCCTTACATTTGAGTGGCCCCTCAATGTTTTGGAAACGGGTGGAGGACTTTGTCTTCATTAGAATGGGCCCCCTCCGATGCTGAGGCAGTTTGGACTCAACTCTTAGAAGGGCTAGAGTGATGATGATTTCACTGATCCTGGACCGGGGGTAAACTCTGTGCATTAGCATCCCATGGGCGAACTGTTTTTATGTCAAAAAGATTTAGGTTAGCCAATCCAACCAAAAAATGTATTCATCTGTCACCTAAATGTTACATCAGTGTTAGTAGATCTCTGTCCTAGGGTAAATATGCTTTTTTAAACTTAGGAAACAAACAAAAGTTAGGATGAGGATTAAATAAAAAATCAGAATTATTACAAAAGTCTGCAGCTTCGGTTCGACTGCCCCTTACATTTGAGTGGCCCCTCAATGTTTTGGAAACGGGTGGAGGACTTTGTCTTCATTAGAATGGGCCCCCTGCGATGCTGAGGCAGTTTGGACTCCACTCTTAGAAGGCCTAGAGTGATGATGATTTCACTGATCCTGGACCCGGGGTAAACTCTGTGCATTAGCATCCCATGGGCGACCTGTTGTTATGTCAAAAAGATTTAGGGAGGCCAATCCAAACAAAAAATTGATTCATCTGTCAACTAAATGTTACATCAGTATTAGTAGAACTCTGTACTAGGGTAAATATGCTTTTTTAAACTTAGGAAAGAAACAAAAGTTAGGATGAGGATTAAATACAAATTCAGGATGAAGACAACCGTCTGCAGCTTCGGCTCGACTGCCCCTTTCTTTTGAGTGGCCCCTCAATGTTTTGGAAACGGGTGGAGGACATTGTCTTCATTAGAATGGGCCCCCCTGCGATGCTAAGGCAGTTTGGACTCCACTCTTAGAAGGCCTAGAGTGATAGTGATTTCACTGATCCTAGACCCGTAGTGGACTCTGTGCATTAGCATCCCATGGGCGAACTGTTGTTATGTCAAAAAGATTTAGGTTAGCCAATCCAACCAAAAAATGTATTAATCTGTCACCTAAATGTTACATCAGTGTTAGTAGATCTCTGTCCTAGGGTAAATATGCTTTTTTAAATTTAGGAAACAAACAAAAGTTAGGATGAGGATTAAATAAAAAATCTGAATTATTACAAACGCCTGCAGCTTCGGTTCGACTGCCCCTTACATTTGAGTGGCCCCTCAATGTTTTGGAAACGGGTGGAGGACTTTGTCTTCATTAGAATGGGCCCCCTGCGATGCTGAGGCAGTTTGGACTCCACTCTTAGAAGGGCTAGAGTGATGATGATTTCACTGATCCTGGACCGGGGGTAAACTCTGTGCATTAGCATCCCATGGGCGAACTGTTGTTATGTCAAAAAGATTTAGGGAGGCCAATCCAAACAAAAAATTTATTAATCTGTCAACTAAATGTTACATCAGTATTAGTAGAACTCTGTACTAGGGTAAATATGCTTTTTTAAACTTAGGAAAGAAACAAAAGTTAGGATGAGGATTAAATACAAATTCAGGATGAAGACAACCGTCTGCAGCTTCGGCTCGACTGCCCCTTTCTTTTGAGTGGCCCCTCAATGTTTTGGAAACGGGTGGAGGACTTTGTCTTCATTAGAATGGGCCCCCCTGTGATGCTGAGGCAGTTTGGACTCCACTCTTAGAAGGCCTAGAGTGATAGTGATTTCACTGATCCTAGACCCGTAGTGGACTCTGTGCATTAGCATCCCATGGGCGAACTGTTGTTATGTCAAAAAGATTTAGGTTAGCCAATCCAACCAAAAAATGTATTAATCTGTCACCTAAATGTTACATCAGTGTTAGTAGATCTCTGTCCTAGGGTAAATATGCTTTTTTAAATTTAGGAAACAAACAAAAGTTAGGATGAGGATTAAATAAAAAATCTGAATTATTACAAACGCCTGCAGCTTCGGTTCGACTGCCCCTTACATTTTAGTGGCCCCTCAATGTTTTGGAAATGGGTGGAGGACTTTGTCTTCATTAGAATGGGCCCCCTACGATGCTGAGGCAGTTTGGACTCCACTCTTAGAAGGCCTAGAGTGATGATGATTTCACTGATCCTGGACCCGGGGTAAACTCTGTGCATTAGCATCCCATGGGCGAACTGTTGTTATGTCAAAAAGATTTAGGGAGGCCAATGCAAACAAAAAATTTATTAATCTGTCACCTAAATGTTACATCAGTATTAGTAGAACTCTGTACTAGGGTAAATATGCTTTTTTAAACTTAGGAAAGAAACAAAAGTTAGGATGAGGATTAAATAAAAATTCAGGATGAAGACAACCGTCTGCAGCTTCGGCTCGACTGCCCCTTTCTTTTGAGTGGCCCCTCAATGTTTTGGAAACGGGTAGAGGACATTGTCTTCATTAGAATGGGCCCCCCTGCGATGCTGAGGCAGTTTGGACTCCACTCTTAGAAGGCCTAGAGTGATAGTGATTTCACTGATCCTAGACCCGTAGTGGACTCTGTGCATTAGCATCCCATGGGCGAACTGTTGTTATGTCAAAAAGATTTAGGTTAGCCAATCCAACCAAAAAATGTATTAATCTGTCACCTAAATGTTACATCAGTGTTAGTAGATCTCTGTCGTAGGGTAAATATTCTTTTTTAATTTTAGGAAACAAACAAAAGTTAGGATGAGGATTAAATAAAAAATCTGAATTATTACAAACGCCTGCAGCTTCGGTTCGACTGCCCCTTACATTTGAGTGGCCCCTCAATGTTTTGGAAACGGGTGGAGGACTTTGTCTTCATTAGAATGGGCCCCCTGCGATGCTGAGGCAGTTTGGACTCCACTCTTAGAAGGGCTAGAGTGATGATGATTTCACTGATCCTAGACACGGGGTAAACTCTGTGCATTAGCATCCCATGGGCGAACTGTTGTTATGTCAAAAAGATTTAGGGAGGCCAATCCAAACAAAAAATTGATTAATCTGTCAACTAAATGTTACATCAGTATTAGTAGAACTCTGTACTAGGGTAAATATGCTTTTTTAAACTTAGGAAAGAAACAAAATTTAGGATGAGGATTAAATACAAATTCAGGATGAAGACAACCGTCTGCAGCTTCGGCTCGACTGCCCCTTTCTTTTGAGTGGCCCCTCAATGTTTTGGAAACGGGTGGAGGACATTGTCTTCATTAGAATGGGCCCCCCTGCGATGCTGAGGCAGTTTGGACTCCACTCTTAGAAGGCCTAGAGTGATAGTGATTTCACTGATCCTAGACCCGTAGTGGACTCTGTGCATTAGCATCCCATGGGCGAACTGTTGTTATGTCAAAAAGATTTAGGTTAGCCAATTCAACCAAAAAATTTATTAATCTGTCACCTAAATGTTACATCAGTGTTAGTAGATCTCTGTCCTAGGGTAAATATGCTTTTTTAAATTTAGGAAACAAACAAAAGTTAGGATGAGGATTAAATAAAAAATCTGAATTATTACAAACGCCTGCAGCTTCGGTTCGACTGCCCCTTACATTTGAGTGGCCCCTCAATGTTTTGGAAAAGGGTGGAGGACTTTGTCTTCATTAGAATGGGCCCCCTGCGATGCTGAGGCAGTTTGGACTCCACTCTTAGAAGGCCTAGAGTATTGATGATTTCACTGATCCTGGACCCGGGGTAAACTCTGTGCATTAGCATCCCATGGGCGAACTGTTGTTATGTCAATAAGATTTAGGGAGGCCAATCCAAACAAAAAATTGATTAATCTGTCAACTAAATGTTACATCAGTATTAGTAGATCTCTGTACTAGGGTAAATATGCTTTTTTAAACTTAGGAAAGAAACAAAAGTTAGGATGAGGATTAAATACAAATTCAGGATGAAGACAACCGTCTGCAGCTTCGGCTCGACTGCCCCTTTCTTTTGAGTGGCCCCTCAATGTTTTGGAAACGGGTGGAGGACTTTGTCTTCATTAGAATGGGCCCCCCTGCGATGCTGAGGCAGTTTGGACTCCACTCTTAGAAGGCCTAGAGTGATAGTGATTTCACTGATCCTAGACCCGTAGTGGACTCTGTGCATTAGCATCCCATGGGCGAACTGTTGTTATGTCAAAAAGATTTAGGTTAGCCAATTCAACCAAAAAATTTATTAATCTGTCACCTAAATGTTACATCAGTGTTAGTAGATCTCTGTCCTAGGGTAAATATGCTTTTTTAAATTTAGGAAACAAACAAAAGTTAGGATGAGGATTAAATAAAAAATCTGAATTATTACAAACGCCTGCAGCTTCGGTTCGACTGCCCCTTACATTTGAGTGGCCCCTCAATGTTTTGGAAAAGGGTGGAGGACTTTGTCTTCATTAGAATGGGCCCCCTGCGATGCTGAGGCAGTTTGGACTCCACTCTTAGAAGGCCTAGAGTATTGATGATTTCACTGATCCTGGACCCGGGGTAAACTCTGTGCATTAGCATCCCATGGGCGAACTGTTGTTATGTCAATAAGATTTAGGGAGGCCAATCCAAACAAAAAATTGATTAATCTGTCAACTAAATGTTACACCAGTATTAATAGAACTCTGTACTAGGGTAAATATGCTTTTTTTAAACTTAGGAAAGAAACAAAAGTTAGGATGAGGATTAAATAAAAATTCAGGATGAAGACAACCGTCTGCAGCTTCGGCTCGACTGCCCCTTTCTTTTGAGTGGCCCCTCAATGTTTTGGAAACGGGTGGAGGACATTGTCTTCATTAGAATGGGCCCCCCTGCGATGCTGAGGCAGTTTGGACTCCACTCTTAGAAGGCCTAGAGTGATAGTGATTTCACTGATCCTAGACCCGTAGTGGACTCTGTGCATTAGCATCCCATGGGCGAACTGTTGTTATGTCAAAAAGATTTAGGTTAGCCAATCCAACCAAAAAATGTATTAATCTGTCACCTAAATGTTATATCAGTGTTAGTAGATCTCTGTCCTAGGGTAAATATGCTTTTTTAAATTTAGGAAACAAACAAAAGTTAGGATGAGGATTAAATAAAAAATCTGAATTATTACAAACGCCTGCAGCTTCGGTTCGACTGCCCCTTACATTTTAGTGGCCCCTCAATGTTTTGGAAACGGGTGGAGGACTTTGTCTTCATTAGAATGGGCCCCCTGCGATGCTGAGGCAGTTTGGACTCCACTCTTAGAAGGGCTAGAGTGATGATGATTTCACTGATCCTAGACACGGGGTAAACTCTGTGCATTAGCATCCCATGGGCGAACTGTTGTTATGTCAAAAAGATTTAGGGAGGCCAATCCAAACAAAAAATTGATTAATCTGTCAACTAAATGTTACATCAGTATTAGTAGAACTCTGTACTAGGGTAAATATGCTTTTTTAAACTTAGGAAAGAAACAAAAGTTAGGATGAGGATTAAATACAAATTCAGGATGAAGACAACCGTCTGCAGCTTCGGCTCGACTGCCCCTTTCTTTTGAGTGGCCCCTCAATGTTTTGGAAACGGGTGGAGGACATTGTCTTCATTAGAATGGGCCCCCCTGCGATGCTGAGGCAGTTTGGACTCCACTCTTAGAAGGCCTAGAGTGATAGTGATTTCACTGATCCTAGACCCGTAGTGGACTCTGTGCATTAGCATCCCATGGGCGAACTGTTGTTATGTCAAAAAGATTTAGGTTAGCCAATCCAACCAAAAAATGTATTAATCTGTCACCTAAATGTTACATCAGTGTTAGTAGATCTCTGTCCTAGGGTAAATATGCTTTTTTAAATTTAGGAAACAAACAAAAGTTAGGATGAGGATTAAATAAAAAATCTGAATTATTACAAACGCCTGCAGCTTCGGTTCGACTGCCCCTTACATTTGAGTGGCCCCTCAATGTTTTGGAAACGGGTGGAGGACTTTGTCTTCATTAGAATGGGCCCCCTCCGATGCTGAGGCAGTTTGGACTCAACTCTTAGAAGGGCTAGAGTGATGATGATTTCACTGATCCTGGACCGGGGGTAAACTCTGTGCATTAGCATCCCATGGGCGAACTGTTTTTATGTCAAAAAGATTTAGGTTAGCCAATCCAACCAAAAAATGTATTCATCTGTCACCTAAATGTTACATCAGTGTTAGTAGATCTCTGTCCTAGGGTAAATATGCTTTTTTAAACTTAGGAAACAAACAAAAGTTAGGATGAGGATTAAATAAAAAATCAGAATTATTACAAAAGTCTGCAGCTTCAGTTCGACTGCCCCTTACATTTGAGTGGCCCCTCAATGTTTTGGAAACGGGTGGAGGACTTTGTCTTCATTAGAATGGGCCCCCTGCGATGCTGAGGCAGTTTGGACTCCACTCTTAGAAGGCCTAGAGTGATGATGATTTCACTGATCCTGGACCCGGGGTAAACTCTGTGCATTAGCATCCCATGGGCGACCTGTTGTTATGTCAAAAAGATTTAGGGAGGCCAATCCAAACAAAAAATTGATTCATCTGTCAACTAAATGTTACATCAGTATTAGTAGAACTCTGTACTAGGGTAAATATGCTTTTTTAAACTTAGGAAAGAAACAAAAGTTAGGATGAGGATTAAATACAAATTCAGGATGAAGACAACCGTCTGCAGCTTCGGCTCGACTGCCCCTTTCTTTTGAGTGGCCCCTCAATGTTTTGGAAACGGGTGGAGGACATTGTCTTCATTAGAATGGGCCCCCCTGCGATGCTAAGGCAGTTTGGACTCCACTCTTAGAAGGCCTAGAGTGATAGTGATTTCACTGATCCTAGACCCGTAGTGGACTCTGTGCATTAGCATCCCATGGGCGAACTGTTGTTATGTCAAAAAGATTTAGGTTAGCCAATCCAACCAAAAAATGTATTAATCTGTCACCTAAATGTTACATCAGTGTTAGTAGATCTCTGTCCTAGGGTAAATATGCTTTTTTAAATTTAGGAAACAAACAAAAGTTAGGATGAGGATTAAATAAAAAATCTGAATTATTACAAACGCCTGCAGCTTCGGTTCGACTGCCCCTTACATTTGAGTGGCCCCTCAATGTTTTGGAAACGGGTGGATGACTTTGTCTTCATTAGAATGGGCCCCCTCCGATGCTGAGGCAGTTTGGACTCCACTCTTAGAAGGGCTAGAGTGATGATGATTTCACTGATCCTGGACCGGGGGTAAACTCTGTGCATTAGCATCCCATGGGCGAACTGTTGTTATGTCAAAAAGATTTAGGGAGGCCAATCCAAACAAAAAATTTATTAATCTGTCAACTAAATGTTACATCAGTATTAGTAGAACTCTGTACTAGGGTAAATATGCTTTTTTAAACTTAGGAAAGAAACAAAAGTTAGGATGAGGATTAAATACAAATTCAGGATGAAGACAACCGTCTGCAGCTTCGGCTCGACTGCCCCTTTCTTTTGAGTGGCCCCTCAATGTTTTGGAAACGGGTGGAGGACTTTGTCTTCATTAGAATGGGCCCCCCTGCGATGCTGAGGCAGTTTGGACTCCACTCTTAGAAGGCCTAGAGTGATGATGATTTCACTGATCCTGGACCCGGGGTAAACTCTGTGCATTAGCATCCCATGGGCGAACTGTTGTTATGTCAAAAAGATTTAGGGAGGCCAATCCAAACAAAAAATTGATTAATCTGTCACCTAAATGTTACATCAGTATTAGTAGAACTCTGTACTAGGGTAAATATGCTTTTTTAAATTTAGGAAAGAAACAAAAGTTAGGATGAGGATTAAATAAAAATTCAGGATGAAGACAACCGTCTGCAGCTTCGGCTCGACTGCCCCTTTCTTTTGAGTGGCCCCTCAATGTTTTGGAAACGGGTGGAGGACTTTGTCTTCATTAGAATGGGCCCCCCTGTGATGCTGAGGCAGTTTGGACTCCACTCTTAGAAGGCCTAGAGTGATAGTGATTTCACTGATCCTAGACCCGTAGTGGACTCTGTGCATTAGCATCCCATGGGCGAACTGTTGTTATGTCAAAAAGATTTAGGTTAGCCAATCCAACCAAAAAATGTATTAATCTGTCACCTAAATGTTACATCAGTGTTAGTAGATCTCTGTCCTAGGGTAAATATGCTTTTTTAAATTTAGGAAACAAACAAAAGTTAGGATGAGGATTAAATAAAAAATCTGAATTATTACAAACGCCTGCAGCTTCGGTTCGACTGCCCCTTACATTTTAGTGGCCCCTCAATGTTTTGGAAATGGGTGGAGGACTTTGTCTTCATTAGAATGGGCCCCCTACGATGCTGAGGCAGTTTGGACTCCACTCTTAGAAGGCCTAGAGTGATGATGATTTCACTGATCCTGGACCCGGGGTAAACTCTGTGCATTAGCATCCCATGGGCGAACTGTTGTTATGTCAAAAAGATTTAGGGAGGCCAATGCAAACAAAAAATTTATTAATCTGTCACCTAAATGTTACATCAGTATTAGTAGAACTCTGTACTAGGGTAAATATGCTTTTTTAAACTTAGGAAAGAAACAAAAGTTAGGATGAGGATTAAATAAAAATTCAGGATGAAGACAACCGTCTGCAGCTTCGGCTCGACTGCCCCTTTCTTTTGAGTGGCCCCTCAATGTTTTGGAAACGGGTGGAGGACATTGTCTTCATTAGAATGGGCCCCCCTGCGATGCTGAGGCAGTTTGGACTCCACTCTTAGAAGGCCTAGAGTGATAGTGATTTCACTGATCCTAGACCCGTAGTGGACTCTGTGCATTAGCATCCCATGGGCGAACTGTTGTTATGTCAAAAAGATTTAGGTTAGCCAATCCAACCAAAAAATGTATTAATCTGTCACCTAAATGTTACATCAGTGTTAGTAGATCTCTGTCGTAGGGTAAATATTCTTTTTTAAATTTAGGAAACAAACAAAAGTTAGGATGAGGATTAAATAAAAAATCTGAATTATTACAAACGCCTGCAGCTTCGGTTCGACTGCCCCTTACATTTGAGTGGCCCCTCAATGTTTTGGAAAAGGGTGGAGGACTTTGTCTTCATTAGAATGGGCCCCCTGCGATGCTGAGGCAGTTTGGACTCCACTCTTAGAAGGCCTAGAGTATTGATGATTTCACTGATCCTGGACCCGGGGTAAACTCTGTGCATTAGCATCCCATGGGCGAACTGTTGTTATGTCAATAAGATTTAGGGAGGCCAATCCAAACAAAAAATTGATTAATCTGTCAACTAAATGTTACATCAGTATTAGTAGATCTCTGTACTAGGGTAAATATGCTTTTTTAAACTTAGGAAAGAAACAAAAGTTAGGATGAGGATTAAATACAAATTCAGGATGAAGACAACCGTCTGCAGCTTCGGCTCGACTGCCCCTTTCTTTTGAGTGGCCCCTCAATGTTTTGGAAACGGGTGGAGGACTTTGTCTTCATTAGAATGGGCCCCCCTGCGATGCTGAGGCAGTTTGGACTCCACTCTTAGAAGGCCTAGAGTGATAGTGATTTCACTGATCCTAGACCCGTAGTGGACTCTGTGCATTAGCATCCCATGGGCGAACTGTTGTTATGTCAAAAAGATTTAGGTTAGCCAATTCAACCAAAAAATTTATTAATCTGTCACCTAAATGTTACATCAGTGTTAGTAGATCTCTGTCCTAGGGTAAATATGCTTTTTTAAATTTAGGAAACAAACAAAAGTTAGGATGAGGATTAAATAAAAAATCTGAATTATTACAAACGCCTGCAGCTTCGGTTCGACTGCCCCTTACATTTGAGTGGCCCCTCAATGTTTTGGAAAAGGGTGGAGGACTTTGTCTTCATTAGAATGGGCCCCCTGCGATGCTGAGGCAGTTTGGACTCCACTCTTAGAAGGCCTAGAGTATTGATGATTTCACTGATCCTGGACCCGGGGTAAACTCTGTGCATTAGCATCCCATGGGCGAACTGTTGTTATGTCAATAAGATTTAGGGAGGCCAATCCAAACAAAAAATTGATTAATCTGTCAACTAAATGTTACATCAGTATTAGTAGATCTCTGTACTAGGGTAAATATGCTTTTTTAAACTTAGGAAAGAAACAAAAGTTAGGATGAGGATTAAATACAAATTCAGGATGAAGACAACCGTCTGCAGCTTCGGCTCGACTGCCCCTTTCTTTTGAGTGGCCCCTCAATGTTTTGGAAACGGGTGGAGGACTTTGTCTTCATTAGAATGGGCCCCCCTGCGATGCTGAGGCAGTTTGGACTCCACTCTTAGAAGGCCTAGAGTGATAGTGATTTCACTGATCCTAGACCCGTAGTGGACTCTGTGCATTAGCATCCCATGGGCGAACTGTTGTTATGTCAAAAAGATTTAGGTTAGCCAATACAACCAAAAAATGTATTAATCTGTCACCTAAATGTTACATCAGTGTTAGTAGATCTCTGTCCTAGGGTAAATATGCTTTTTTAAACTTAGGAAACAAACAAAAGTTAGGATGAGGATTAAATAAATAATCCGAATTATTACAAAAGTCTCCAGCTTCGGTTCGACTGCCCCTTACATTTGAGTGGCCCCTCAATGTTTTGGAAACGGGTTGAGGACTTTGTCCTCATTAGAATGGGCCCCCTGCGATGCTGAGGCAGTTTGGACTCCACTCTTAGAAGGCCTAGAGTGATGATGATTTCACTGATCCTAGACACGGGGTAAACTCTGTGCATTAGCATCCCATGGGCAAACTGTTGTTATGTCAAAAAGATTTAGGGAGGCCAATCCAAACAAAAAATTGATTAATCTGTCACCTAAATGTTACATCAGTATTAGTAGAACTCTGTACTACGGTAAATATGCTTTTTTAAACTTAGGAAAGAAACAAAAGTTAGGATGAGGATTAAATACAAATTCAGGATGAAGACAACCGTCTGCAGCTTCGGCTCGACTGCCCCTTTCTTTTGAGTGGCCCCTCAATGTTTTGGAAACGGGTGGAGGACATTGTCTTCATTAGAATGGGCCCCCCTGCGATGCTGAGGCAGTTTGGACTCCACTCTTAGAAGGCCTAGAGTGATAGTGATTTCACTGATCCTAGACCCGTAGTGGACTCTGTGCATTAGCATCCCATGGGCGAACTGTTGTTATGTCAAAAAGATTTAGGTTAGCCAATCCAACCAAAAAATGTATTAATCTGTCACCTAAATGTTACATCAGTGTTAGTAGATCTCTGTCCTAGGGTAAATATGCTTTTTTAAATTTAGGAAACAAACAAAAGTTAGGATGAGGATTAAATAAAAAATCTGAATTATTACAAACGCCTGCAGCTTCGGTTCGACTGCCCCTTACATTTGAGTGGCCCCTCAATGTTTTGGAAAAGGGTGGAGGACTTTGTCTTCATTAGAATGGGCCCCCTGCGATGCTGAGGCAGTTTGGACTCCACATTAAGAAGGCCTAGAGTATTGATGATTTCACTGATCCTGGACCCGGGGTAAACTCTGTGCATTAGCATCCCATGGGCGAACTGTTGTTATGTCAATAAGATTTAGGGAGGCCAATCCAAACAAAAAATTGATTAATCTGTCAACTAAATGTTACATCAGTATTAGTAGATCTCTGTACTAGGGTAAATATGCTTTTTTAAACTTAGGAAAGAAACAAAAGTTAGGATGAGGATTAAATACAAATTCAGGATGAAGACAACCGTCTGCAGCTTCGGCTCGACTGCCCCTTTCTTTTGAGTGGCCCCTCAATGTTTTGGAAACGGGTGGAGGACTTTGTCTTCATTAGAATGGGCCCCCCTGCGATGCTGAGGCAGTTTGGACTCCACTCTTAGAAGGCCTAGAGTGATAGTGATTTCACTGATCCTAGACCCGTAGTGGACTCTGTGCATTAGCATCCCATGGGCGAACTGTTGTTATGTCAAAAAGATTTAGGTTAGCCAATTCAACCAAAAAATTTATTAATCTGTCACCTAAATGTTACATCAGTGTTAGTAGATCTCTGTCCTAGGGTAAATATGCTTTTTTAAATTTAGGAAACAAACAAAAGTTAGGATGAGGATTAAATAAAAAATCTGAATTATTACAAATGCCTGCAGCTTCGGTTCGACTGCCCCTTACATTTGAGTGGCCCCTCAATGTTTTGGAAAAGGGTGGAGGACTTTGTCTTCATTAGAATGGGCCCCCTGCGATGCTGAGGCAGTTTGGACTCCACTCTTAGAAGGCCTAGAGTATTGATGATTTCACTGATCCTGGACCCGGGGTAAACTCTGTGCATTAGCATCCCATGGGCGAACTGTTGTTATGTCAATAAGATTTAGGGAGGCCAATCCAAACAAAAAATTGATTAATCTGTCAACTAAATGTTACACCAGTATTAATAGAACTCTGTACTAGGGTAAATATGCTTTTTTTAAACTTAGGAAAGAAACAAAAGTTAGGATGAGGATTAAATAAAAATTCAGGATGAAGACAACCGTCTGCAGCTTCGGCTCGACTGCCCCTTTCTTTTGAGTGGCCCCTCAATGTTTTGGAAACGGGTGGAGGACATTGTCTTCATTAGAATGGGCCCCCCTGCGATGCTGAGGCAGTTTGGACTCCACTCTTAGAAGGCCTAGAGTGATAGTGATTTCACTGATCCTAGACCCGTAGTGGACTCTGTGCATTAGCATCCCATGGGCGAACTGTTGTTATGTCAAAAAGATTTAGGTTAGCCAATCCAACCAAAAAATGTATTAATCTGTCACCTAAATGTTATATCAGTGTTAGTAGATCTCTGTCCTAGGGTAAATATGCTTTTTTAAATTTAGGAAACAAACAAAAGTTAGGATGAGGATTAAATAAAAAATCTGAATTATTACAAACGCCTGCAGCTTCGGTTCGACTGCCCCTTACATTTTAGTGGCCCCTCAATGTTTTGGAAACGGGTGGAGGACTTTGTCTTCATTAGAATGGGCCCCCTGCGATGCTGAGGCAGTTTGGACTCCACTCTTAGAAGGGCTAGAGTGATGATGATTTCACTGATCCTAGACACGGGGTAAACTCTGTGCATTAGCATCCCATGGGCGAACTGTTGTTATGTCAAAAAGATTTAGGGAGGCCAATCCAAACAAAAAATTGATTAATCTGTCAACTAAATGTTACATCAGTATTAGTAGAACTCTGTACTAGGGTAAATATGCTTTTTTAAACTTAGGAAAGAAACAAAAGTTAGGATGAGGATTAAATACAAATTCAGGATGAAGACAACCGTCTGCAGCTTCGGCTCGACTGCCCCTTTCTTTTGAGTGGCCCCTCAATGTTTTGGAAACGGGTGGAGGACATTGTCTTCATTAGAATGGGCCCCCCTGCGATGCTGAGGCAGTTTGGACTCCACTCTTAGAAGGCCTAGAGTGATAGTGATTTCACTGATCCTAGACCCGTAGTGGACTCTGTGCATTAGCATCCCATGGGCGAACTGTTGTTATGTCAAAAAGATTTAGGTTAGCCAATCCAACCAAAAAATGTATTAATCTGTCACCTAAATGTTACATCAGTGTTAGTAGATCTCTGTCCTAGGGTAAATATGCTTTTTTAAATTTAGGAAACAAACAAAAGTTAGGATGAGGATTAAATAAAAAATCTGAATTATTACAAACGCCTGCAGCTTCGGTTCGACTGCCCCTTACATTTGAGTGGCCCCTCAATGTTTTGGAAACGGGTGGAGGACTTTGTCTTCATTAGAATGGGCCCCCTCCGATGCTGAGGCAGTTTGGACTCAACTCTTAGAAGGGCTAGAGTGATGATGATTTCATTGATCCTGGACCGGGGGTAAACTCTGTGCATTAGCATCCCATGGGCGAACTGTTTTTATGTCAAAGAGATTTAGGTTAGCCAATCCAACCAAAAAATGTATTCATCTGTCACCTAAATGTTACATCAGTGTTAGTAGATCTCTGTCCTAGGGTAAATATGCTTTTTTAAACTTAGGAAACAAACAAAAGTTAGGATGAGGATTAAATAAAAAATCAGATTTATTACAAAAGTCTGCAGCTTCGGTTCGACTGCCCCTTACATTTGAGTGGCCCCTCAATGTTTTGGAAACGGGTGGAGGATTTTGTCTTCATTAGAATGGGCCCCCTGCGATGCTGAGGCAGTTTGGACTCCACTCTTAGAAGGCCTAGAGTGATGATGATTTCACTGATCCTGGACCCGGGGTAAACTCTGTGCATTAGCATCCCATGGGCGACCTGTTGTTATGTCAAAAAGATTTAGGGAGGCCAATCCAAACAAAAAATTGATTCATCTGTCAACTAAATGTTACATCAGTATTAGTAGAACTCTGTACTAGGGTAAATATGCTTTTTTAAACTTAGGAAAGAAACAAAAGTTAGGATGAGGATTAAATACAAATTCAGGATGAAGACAAACGTCTGCAGCTTCGGCTCGACTGCCCCTTTCTTTTGAGTGGCCCCTCAATGTTTTGGAAACGGGTGGAGGACATTGTCTTCATTAGAATGGGCCCCCCTGCGATGCTAAGGCAGTTTGGACTCCACTCTTAGAAGGGCTAGAGTGATGATGATTTCACTGATCCTGGACCGGGGGTAAACTCTGCGCATTAGCATCCCATGGGCGAACTGTTGTTATGTCAAAAAGATTTAGGGAGGCCAATCCAAACAAAAAATTTATTAATCTGTCAACTAAATGTTACATCAGTATTAGTAGAACTCTGTACTAGGGTAAATATGCTTTTTTAAACTTAGGAAAGAAACAAAAGTTAGGATGAGGATTAAATACAAATTCAGGATGAAGACAACCGTCTGCAGCTTCGGCTCGACTGCCCCTTTCTTTTGAGTGGCCCCTCAATGTTTTGGAAACGGGTGGAGGACTTTGTCTTCATTAGAATGGGCCCCCCTGCGATGCTGAGGCAGTTTGGACTCCACTCTTAGAAGGCCTAGAGTGATGATGATTTCACTGATCCTGGACCCGGGGTAAACTCTGTGCATTAGCATCCCATGGGCGAACTGTTGTTATGTCAAAAAGATTTAGGGAGGCCAATCCAAACAAAAAATTGATTAATCTGTCACCTAAATGTTACATCAGTATTAGTAGAACTCTGTACTAGGGTAAATATGCTTTTTTAAACTTAGGAAAGAAACAAAAGTTAGGATGAGGATTAAATAAAAATTCAGGATGAAGACAACCGTCTGCAGCTTCGGCTCGACTGCCCCTTTCTTTTGAGTGGCCCCTCAATGTTTTGGAAACGGGTGGAGGACTTTGTCTTCATTAGAATGGGCCCCCCTGTGATGCTGAGGCAGTTTGGACTCCACTCTTAGAAGGCCTAGAGTGATAGTGATTTCACTGATCCTAGACCCGTAGTGGACTCTGTGCATTAGCATCCCATGGGCGAACTGTTGTTATGTCAAAAAGATTTAGGTTAGCCAATCCAACCAAAAAATGTATTAATCTGTCACCTAAATGTTACATCAGTGTTAGTAGATCTCTGTCCTAGGGTAAATATGCTTTTTTAAATTTAGGAAACAAACAAAAGTTAGGATGAGGATTAAATAAAAAATCTGAATTATTACAAACGCCTGCAGCTTCGGTTCGACTGCCCCTTACATTTTAGTGGCCCCTCAATGTTTTGGAAATGGGTGGAGGACTTTGTCTTCATTAGAATGGGCCCCCTACGATGCTGAGGCAGTTTGGACTCCACTCTTAGAAGGCCTAGAGTGATGATGATTTCACTGATCCTGGACCCGGGGTAAACTCTGTGCATTAGCATCCCATGGGCGAACTGTTGTTATGTCAAAAAGATTTAGGGAGGCCAATGCAAACAAAAAATTTATTAATCTGTCACCTAAATGTTACATCAGTATTAGTAGAACTCTGTACTAGGGTAAATATGCTTTTTTAAACTTAGGAAAGAAACAAAAGTTAGGATGAGGATTAAATAAAAATTCAGGATGAAGACAACCGTCTGCAGCTTCGGCTCGACTGCCCCTTTCTTTTGAGTGGCCCCTCAATGTTTTGGAAACGGGTGGAGGACATTGTCTTCATTAGAATGGGCCCCCCTGCGATGCTGAGGCAGTTTGGACTCCACTCTTAGAAGGCCTAGAGTGATAGTGATTTCACTGATCCTAGACCCGTAGTGGACTCTGTGCATTAGCATCCCATGGGCGAACTGTTGTTATGTCAAAAAGATTTAGGTTAGCCAATTCAACCAAAAAATTTATTAATCTGTCACCTAAATGTTACATCAGTGTTAGTAGATCTCTGTCCTAGGGTAAATATGCTTTTTTAAATTTAGGAAACAAACAAAAGTTAGGATGAGGATTAAATAAAAAATCTGAATTATTACAAACGCCTGCAGCTTCGGTTCGACTGCCCCTTACATTTGAGTGGCCCCTCAATGTTTTGGAAAAGGGTGGAGGACTTTGTCTTCATTAGAATGGGCCCCCTGCGATGCTGAGGCAGTTTGGACTCCACTCTTAGAAGGCCTAGAGTATTGATGATTTCACTGATCCTGGACCCGGGGTAAACTCTGTGCATTAGCATCCCATGGGCGAACTGTTGTTATGTCAATAAGATTTAGGGAGGCCAATCCAAACAAAAAATTGATTAATCTGTCAACTAAATGTTACATCAGTATTAGTAGATCTCTGTACTAGGGTAAATATGCTTTTTTAAACTTAGGAAAGAAACAAAAGTTAGGATGAGGATTAAATACAAATTCAGGATGAAGACAACCGTCTGCAGCTTCGGCTCGACTGCCCCTTTCTTTTGAGTGGCCCCTCAATGTTTTGGAAACGGGTGGAGGACTTTGTCTTCATTAGAATGGGCCCCCCTGCGATGCTGAGGCAGTTTGGACTCCACTCTTAGAAGGCCTAGAGTGATAGTGATTTCACTGATCCTAGACCCGTAGTGGACTCTGTGCATTAGCATCCCATGGGCGAACTGTTGTTATGTCAAAAAGATTTAGGTTAGCCAATTCAACCAAAAAATTTATTAATCTGTCACCTAAATGTTACATCAGTGTTAGTAGATCTCTGTCCTAGGGTAAATATGCTTTTTTAAATTTAGGAAACAAACAAAAGTTAGGATGAGGATTAAATAAAAAATCTGAATTATTACAAACGCCTGCAGCTTCGGTTCGACTGCCCCTTACATTTGAGTGGCCCCTCAATGTTTTGGAAAAGGGTGGAGGACTTTGTCTTCATTAGAATGGGCCCCCTGCGATGCTGAGGCAGTTTGGACTCCACTCTTAGAAGGCCTAGAGTATTGATGATTTCACTGATCCTGGACCCGGGGTAAACTCTGTGCATTAGCATCCCATGGGCGAACTGTTGTTATGTCAATAAGATTTAGGGAGGCCAATCCAAACAAAAAATTGATTAATCTGTCAACTAAATGTTACATCAGTATTAGTAGATCTCTGTACTAGGGTAAATATGCTTTTTTAAACTTAGGAAAGAAACAAAAGTTAGGATGAGGATTAAATACAAATTCAGGATGAAGACAACCGTCTGCAGCTTCGGCTCGACTGCCCCTTTCTTTTGAGTGGCCCCTCAATGTTTTGGAAACGGGTGGAGGACTTTGTCTTCATTAGAATGGGCCCCCCTGCGATGCTGAGGCAGTTTGGACTCCACTCTTAGAAGGCCTAGAGTGATAGTGATTTCACTGATCCTAGACCCGTAGTGGACTCTGTGCATTAGCATCCCATGGGCGAACTGTTGTTATGTCAAAAAGATTTAGGTTAGCCAATTCAACCAAAAAAATTATTAATCTGTCACCTAAATGTTACATCAGTGTTAGTAGATCTCTGTCCTAGGGTAAATATGCTTTTTTTAAATTTAGGAAACAAACAAAAGTTAGGATGAGGATTAAATAAAAAATCTGAATTATTACAAACGCCTGCAGCTTCGGTTCGACTGCCCCTTACATTTGAGTGGCCCCTCAATGTTTTGGAAAAGGGTGGAGGACTTTGTCTTCATTAGAATGGGCCCCCTGCGATGCTGAGGCAGTTTGGACTCCACTCTTAGAAGGCCTAGAGTATTGATGATTTCACTGATCCTGGACCCGGGGTAAACTCTGTGCATTAGCATCCCATGGGCAAACTGTTGTTATGTCAAAAAGATTTAGGGAGGCCAATCCAAACAAAAAATTGATTAATCTGTCACCTAAATGTTACATCAGTATTAGTAGAACTCTGTACTACGGTAAATATGCTTTTTTAAACTTAGGAAAGAAACAAAAGTTAGGATGAGGATTAAATACAAATTCAGGATGAAGACAACCGTCTGCAGCTTCGGCTCGACTGCCCCTTTCTTTTGAGTGGCCCCTCAATGTTTTGGAAACGGGTGGAGGACATTGTCTTCATTAGAATGGGCCCCCCTGCGATGCTGAGGCAGTTTGGACTCCACTCTTAGAAGGCCTAGAGTGATAGTGATTTCACTGATCCTAGACCCGTAGTGGACTCTGTGCATTAGCATCCCATGGGCGAACTGTTGTTATGTCAAAAAGATTTAGGTTAGCCAATCCAACCAAAAAATGTATTAATCTGTCACCTAAATGTTACATCAGTGTTAGTAGATCTCTGTCCTAGGGTAAATATGCTTTTTTAAATTTAGGAAACAAACAAAAGTTAGGATGAGGATTAAATAAAAAATCTGAATTATTACAAACGCCTGCAGCTTCGGTTCGACTGCCCCTTACATTTGAGTGGCCCCTCAATGTTTTGGAAAAGGGTGGAGGACTTTGTCTTCATTAGAATGGGCCCCCTGCGATGCTGAGGCAGTTTGGACTCCACATTAAGAAGGCCTAGAGTATTGATGATTTCACTGATCCTGGACCCGGGGTAAACTCTGTGCATTAGCATCCCATGGGCGAACTGCTGTTATGTCAATAAGATTTAGGGAGGCCAATCCAAACAAAAAATGTATTAATCTGTCACCTAAATGTTACATCAGTGTTAGTAGATCTCTGTCCTAGGGTAAATATGCTTTTTTAAATTTAGGAAACAAACAAAAGTTAGGATGAGGATTAAATAAAAAATCTGAATTATTACAAACGCCTGCAGCTTCGGTTCGACTTCCCCTTACATTTGAGTGGCCCCTCAATGTTTTGGAAACGGGTGGAGGACTTTGTCTTCATTAGAATGGGCCCCCTGCGATGCTGAGGCAGTTTGGACTCCACTCTTAGAAGGCCTAGAGTGATGATGATTTCACTGATCCTAGACACGGGGTAAACTCTGTGCATTAGCATCCCATGGGCAAACTGTTGTTATGTCAAAAAGATTTAGGGAGGCCAATCCAAACAAAAAATTGATTAATCTGTCAACTAAATGTTACATCAGTATTAGTAGAACTCTGTACTAGGGTAAATATGCTTTTTTAAACTTAGGAAAGAAACAAAAGTTAGGATGAGGATTAAATACAAATTCAGGATGAAGACAACCGTCTGCAGCTTCGGCTCGACTGCCCCTTTCTTTTGAGTGGCCCCTCAATGTTTAAGAAACGGGTGGAGGACTTTGTCTTCATTAGAATGGGCCCCCTGCGATGCTGAGGCAGTTTGGACTCCACTCTAAGAAGGCCTAGAGTGATAGTGATTTCACTGATCCTAGACCCGTAGTGGACTCTGTGCATTAGCATCCCATGGACAAACTGTTGTTATGTCAAAAAGATTTAGGTTAGCCAATCCAACCAAAAAATGTATTAATCTGTCACCTAAATGTTACATCAGTGTTAGTAGATCTCTGTCCTAGGGTAAATATGCTTTTTTAAATTTAGGAAACAAACAAAAGTTAGGATGAGGATTAAATAAAAAATCAGAATTATTACAAACGTCTGCAGCTTCGGTTCGACTGCCCCTTATATTTGAGTGGCCCCTCAATGTTTTGGAAACGGGTGGAGGACTTTGTCTTCATTAGAATGGGCCCCCTGCGATGCTGAGGCAGTTTGGACTCCACTCTAAGAAGGCCTAGAGTGATGATGATTTCACTGATCCTAGACTCGGGGTAAACTCTGTGCATTAGCATCCCATGGGCGAACTGTTGTTATGTCAAAAAGATTTAGGGAGGCCAATCCAAACAAAAAATGTATTAATCTGTCACCTAAATGTTACATCAGTATTAGTAGAACTCTGTACTAGGGTAAATATGCTTTTTTAAACTTAGGAAAGAAACAAAAGTTAGGATGAGGATTAAATACAAATTCAGGATGAAGACAACCGTCTGCAGCTTCGGCTCGACTGCCCCTTTCTTTTGAGTGGCCCCTCAATGTTTTGGAAACGGGTGGAGGACTTTGTCTTCATTAGAATGGGCCCCCCTGCGATGCTGAGGCAGTTTGGACTCCACTCTTAGAAGGCCTAGAGTGATAGCGATTTCACTGATCCTAGACCCGTAGTGGACTCTGTGCATTAGCATCCCATGGGCGAACTGTTGTTATGTCAAAAAGATTTAGGTTAGCCAATCCAACCAAAAAATGTATTAATCTGTCGCCTAAATGTTACATCAGTGTTAGTAGATCTCTGTCCTAGGGTAAATATGCTTTTTTAAATTTAGGAAACAAACAAAAGTTAGGATGAGGATTAAATAAAAAATCAGAATTATTACAAACGTCTTCAGCTTCGGTTCGATGCCCCTTATATTTGAGTGGCCCCTCAATGTTTTGGAAACGGGTGGAGGACTTTGTCTTCATTAGAATGGGCCCCCTGCGATGCTGAGGCAGTTTGGACTCCACTCTTAGAAGGCCTAGAATGATGATGATTTTACTGATCCTAGACTCAGGGTAAACTCTGTGCATTAGCATCCCATGGGCGAACTGTTGTTATGTCAAAAAGATTTAGGGTTTCCAATCCAAACAAAAAATGTATTAATCTGTCACCTAAATGTTACATCAGTATTAGTAGAACTCTGTACTAGGGTAAATATGCTTTTTTAAACTTAGGAAAGAAACAAAAGTTAGGATGAGGATTAAATACAAATTCAGGATGAAGACAACCGTCTGCAGCTTCGGCTCGACTGCCCCTTTCTTTTGAGTGGCCCTTCAATGTTTTGGAAACGGGTGGAGGACATTGTCTTCATTAGAATGGGCCCCCCTGCGATGCTGAGGCAGTTTGGACTCCACTCTTAGAAGGCCTAGAGTGATAGTGATTTCACTGATCCTAGACCCGTAGTGGACTCTGTGCATTAGCATCCCATGGGCGAACTGTTGTTATGTCAAAAAGATTTAGGTTAGCCAATCCAACCAAAAAATGTATTAATCTGTCACCTAAATGTTACATCAGTGTTAGTAGATCTCTGTCCTAGGGTAAATATGCTTTTTTAAATTTAGGAAACAAACAAAAGTTAGGATGAGGATTAAATAAAAAATCTGAATTATTACAAACGCCTGCAGCTTCGGTTCGACTGCCCCTTACATTTGAGTGGCCCCTCAATGTTTTGGAAACGGGTGGAGGACTTTGTCTTCATTAGAATGGGCCCCCTGCGATGCTGAGGCAGTTTGGACTCCACTCTTAGAAGGCCTAGAGTGATGATGATTTCACTGATCCTAGACACGGGGTAAACTCTGTGCATTAGCATCCCATGGGCGAACTGTTGTTATGTCAAAAAGATTTAGGGAGGCCAATCCAACCAAAAAATTTATTAATCTGTCACCTAAATGTTACATCAGTGTTAGTAGATCTCTGTCCTAGGGTAAATATGCTTTTTTAAATTTAGGAAACAAACAAAAGTTAGGATGAGGATTAAATAAAAAATCAGAATTATTACAAACGTCTGCAGCTTCGGTTCGACTGCCCCTTATATTTGAGTGGCCCCTCAATGTTTTGGAAACGGGTGGAGGACTTTGTCTTCATTAGAATGGGCCCCCTGCGATGCTGAGGCAGTTTGGACTCCACTCTAAGAAGGCCTAGAGTGATGATGATTTCACTGATCCTAGACTCGGGGTAAACTCTGTGCATTAGCATCCCATGGGCGAACTGTTGTTATGTCAAAAAGATTTAGGGAGGCCAATCGAAACAAAAAATGTATTAATCTGTCACCTAAATGTTACATCAGTGTTAGTAGATCTCTGTACTAGGGTAAATATGCTTTTTTAAACTTAGGAAAGAAACAAAAGTTAGGATGAGGATTAAATACAAATTCAGGATGAAGACAACCGTCTGCAGCTTCGGCTCGACTGCCCCTTTCTTTTGAGTGGCCCCTCAATGTTTTGGAAACGGGTGGAGGACTTTGTCTTCATTAGAATGGGCCCCCCTGCGATGCTGAGGCAGTTTGGACTCCACTCTTAGAAGGCCTAGAGTGATAGCGATTTCACTGATCCTAGACCCGTAGTGGACTCTGTGCATTAGCATCCCATGGGCAAACTGTTGTTATGTCAAAAAGATTTAGGTTAGCCAATCCAACCAAAAAATGTATTAATCTGTCGCCTAAATGTTACATCAGTGTTAGTAGATCTCTGTCCTAGGGTAAATATGCTTTTTTAAATTTAGGAAACAAACAAAAGTTAGGATGAGGATTAAATAAAAAATCAGAATTATTACAAACGTCTTCAGCTTCGGTTCGATGCCCCTTATATTTGAGTGGCCCCTCAATGTTTTGGAAACGGGTGGAGGACTTTGTCTTCATTAGAATGGGCCCCCTGCGATGCTGAGGCAGTTTGGACTCCACTCTTAGAAGGCCTAGAATGATGATGATTTTACTGATCCTAGACTCAGGGTAAACTCTGTGCATTAGCATCCCATGGGCGAACTGTTGTTATGTCAAAAAGATTTAGGGTTTCCAATCCAAACAAAAAATGTATTAATCTGTCACCTAAATGTTACATCAGTATTAGTAGAACTCTGTACTAGGGTAAATATGCTTTTTTAAACTTAGGAAAGAAACAAAAGTTAGGATGAGGATTAAATACAAATTCAGGATGAAGACAACCGTCTGCAGCTTCGGCTCGACTGCCCCTTTCTTTTGAGTGGCCCTTCAATGTTTTGGAAACGGGTGGAGGACATTGTCTTCATTAGAATGGGCCCCCCTGCGATGCTGAGGCAGTTTGGACTCCACTCTTAGAAGGCCTAGAGTGATAGTGATTTCACTGATCCTAGACCCGTAGTGGACTCTGTGCATTAGCATCCCATGGGCGAACTGTTATGTCAAAAAGATTTAGGTTAGCCAATCCAACCAAAAAATGTATTAATCTGTCACCTAAATGTTACATCAGTGTTAGTAGATCTCTGTCCTAGGGTAAATATGCTTTTTTAAATTTAGGAAACAAACAAAAGTTAGGATGAGGATTAAATAAAAAATCTGAATTATTACAAACGCCTGCAGCTTCGGTTCGACTGCCCCTTACATTTGAGTGGCCCCTCAATGTTTTGGAAACGGGTGGAGGACTTTGTCTTCATTAGAATGGGCCCCCTGCGATGCTGAGGCAGTTTGGACTCCACTCTTAGAAGGCCTAGAGTGATGATGATTTCACTGATCCTAGACACGGGGTAAACTCTGTGCATTAGCATCCCATGGGCGAACTGTTGTTATGTCAAAAAGATTTAGGGAGGCCAATCCAACCAAAAAATTTATTAATCTGTCACCTAAATGTTACATCAGTGTTAGTAGATCTCTGTCCTAGGGTAAACATGCTTTTTTAAATTTAGGAAACAAACAAAAGTTAGGATGAGGATTAAATAAAAAATCAGAATTATTACAAACGTCTGCAGCTTCGGTTCGACTGCCCCTTATATTTGAGTGGCCCCTCAATGTTTTGGAAACGGGTGGAGGACTTTGTCTTCATTAGAATGGGCCCCCTGCGATGCTGAGGCAGTTTGGACTCCACTCTAAGAAGGCCTAGAGTGATGATGATTTCACTGATCCTAGACTCGGGGTAAACTCTGTGCATTAGCATCCCATGGGCGAACTGTTGTTATGTCAAAAAGATTTAGGGAGGCCAATCGAAACAAAAAATGTATTAATCTGTCACCTAAATGTTACATCAGTGTTAGTAGATCTCTGTACTAGGGTAAATATGCTTTTTTAAACTTAGGAAAGAAACAAAAGTTAGGATGAGGATTAAATACAAATTCAGGATGAAGACAACCGTCTGCAGCTTCGGCTCGACTGCCCCTTTCTTTTGAGTGGCCCCTCAATGTTTTGGAAACGGGTGGAGGACTTTGTCTTCATTAGAATGGGCCCCCCTGCGATGCTGAGGCAGTTTGGACTCCACTCTTAGAAGGCCTAGAGTGATAGCGATTTCACTGATCCTAGACCCGTAGTGGACTCTGTGCATTAGCATCCCATGGGCAAACTGTTGTTATGTCAAAAAGATTTAGGTTAGCCAATCCAACCAAAAAATGTATTAATCTGTCGCCTAAATGTTACATCAGTGTTAGTAGATCTCTGTCCTAGGGTAAATATGCTTTTTTAAATTTAGGAAACAAACAAAAGTTAGGATGAGGATTAAATAAAAAATCAGAATTATTACAAACGTCTTCAGCTTCGGTTCGATGCCCCTTATATTTGAGTGGCCCCTCAATGTTTTGGAAACGGGTGGAGGACTTTGTCTTCATTAGAATGGGCCCCCTGCGATGCTGAGGCAGTTTGGACTCCACTCTTAGAAGGCCTAGAGTGATGATGATTTCACTGATCATGGGCCCGTGGTAAACTCTGTGCATTAGCATCCCATGGGCGAACTGTTGTTATGTCAAAAAGATTTAGGTTAGCCAATCCAAACAAAAAATGTATTAATCTGTCACCTAAATGTTACATCAGTGTTAGTAGATCTCTGTCCTAGGGTAAATATGCTTTTTTAAATTTAGGAAACAAACAAAAGTTAGGATGAGGATTAAATAAAAAATCTGAATTATTACAAACGCCTGCAGCTTCGGTTCGACTTCCCCTTACATTTGAGTGGCCCCTCAATGTTTTGGAAACGGGTGGAGGACTTTGTCTTCATTAGAATGGGCCCCCTGCGATGCTGAGGCAGTTTGGACTCCACTCTTAGAAGGCCTAGAGTGATGATGATTTCACTGATCCTAGACACGGGGTAAACTCTGTGCATTAGCATCCCATGGGCAAACTGTTGTTATGTCAAAAAGATTTAGGGAGGCCAATCCAAACAAAAAATTGATTAATCTGTCAACTAAATGTTACATCAGTATTAGTAGAACTCTGTACTAGGGTAAATATGCTTTTTTAAACTTAGGAAAGAAACAAAAGTTAGGATGAGGATTAAATACAAATTCAGGATGAAGACAACCGTCTGCAGCTTCGGCTCGACTGCCCCTTTCTTTTGAGTGGCCCCTCAATGTTTAAGAAACGGGTGGAGGACTTTGTCTTCATTAGAATGGGCCCCCTGCGATGCTGAGGCAGTTTGGACTCCACTCTAAGAAGGCCTAGAGTGATAGTGATTTCACTGATCCTAGACCCGTAGTGGACTCTGTGCATTAGCATCCCATGGACAAACTGTTGTTATGTCAAAAAGATTTAGGTTAGCCAATCCAACCAAAAAATGTATTAATCTGTCACCTAAATGTTACATCAGTGTTAGTAGATCTCTGTCCTAGGGTAAATATGCTTTTTTAAATTTAGGAAACAAACAAAAGTTAGGATGAGGATTAAATAAAAAATCAGAATTATTACAAACGTCTGCAGCTTCGGTTCGACTGCCCCTTATATTTGAGTGGCCCCTCAATGTTTTGGAAACGGGTGGAGGACTTTGTCTTCATTAGAATGGGCCCCCTGCGATGCTGAGGCAGTTTGGACTCCACTCTAAGAAGGCCTAGAGTGATGATGATTTCACTGATCCTAGACTCGGGGTAAACTCTGTGCATTAGCATCCCATGGGCGAACTGTTGTTATGTCAAAAAGATTTAGGGAGGCCAATCCAAACAAAAAATGTATTAATCTGTCACCTAAATGTTACATCAGTATTAGTAGAACTCTGTACTAGGGTAAATATGCTTTTTTAAACTTAGGAAAGAAACAAAAGTTAGGATGAGGATTAAATACAAATTCAGGATGAAGACAACCGTCTGCAGCTTCGGCTCGACTGCCCCTTTCTTTTGAGTGGCCCCTCAATGTTTTGGAAACGGGTGGAGGACTTTGTCTTCATTAGAATGGGCCCCCCTGCGATGCTGAGGCAGTTTGGACTCCACTCTTAGAAGGCCTAGAGTGATAGCGATTTCACTGATCCTAGACCCGTAGTGGACTCTGTGCATTAGCATCCCATGGGCGAACTGTTGTTATGTCAAAAAGATTTAGGTTAGCTAATCCAACCAAAAAATGTATTAATCTGTCACCTAAATGTTACATCAGTGTTAGTAGATCTCTGTCCTAGGGTAAATATGCTTTTTTAAATTTAGGAAACAAACAAAAGTTAGGATGAGGATTAAATAAAAAATCAGAATTATTACAAACGTCTTCAGCTTCGGTTCGATGCCCCTTATATTTGAGTGGCCCCTCAATGTTTTGGAAACGGGTGGAGGACTTTGTCTTCATTAGAATGGGCCCCCTGCGATGCTGAGGCAGTTTGGACTCCACTCTTAGAAGGCCTAGAATGATGATGATTTTACTGATCCTAGACTCAGGGTAAACTCTGTGCATTAGCATCCCATGGGCGAACTGTTGTTATGTCAAAAAGATTTAGGGTTTCCAATCCAAACAAAAAATGTATTAATCTGTCACCTAAATGTTACATCAGTATTAGTAGAACTCTGTACTAGGGTAAATATGCTTTTTTAAACTTAGGAAAGAAACAAAAGTTAGGATGAGGATTAAATACAAATTCAGGATGAAGACAACCGTCTGCAGCTTCGGCTCGACTGCCCCTTTCTTTTGAGTGGCCCTTCAATGTTTTGGAAACGGGTGGAGGACATTGTCTTCATTAGAATGGGCCCCCCTGCGATGCTGAGGCAGTTTGGACTCCACTCTTAGAAGGCCTAGAGTGATAGTGATTTCACTGATCCTAGACCCGTAGTGGACTCTGTGCATTAGCATCCCATGGGCGAACTGTTGTTATGTCAAAAAGATTTAGGTTAGCCAATCCAACCAAAAAATGTATTAATCTGTCACCTAAATGTTACATCAGTGTTAGTAGATCTCTGTCCTAGGGTAAATATGCTTTTTTAAATTTAGGAAACAAACAAAAGTTAGGATGAGGATTAAATAAAAAATCTGAATTATTACAAACGCCTGCAGCTTCGGTTCGACTGCCCCTTACATTTGAGTGGCCCCTCAATGTTTTGGAAACGGGTGGAGGACTTTGTCTTCATTAGAATGGGCCCCCTGCGATGCTGAGGCAGTTTGGACTCCACTCTTAGAAGGCCTAGAGTGATAGTGATTTCACTGATCCTAGACCCGTAGTGGACTCTGTGCATTAGCATCCCATGGGCGAACTGTTGTTATGTCAAAAAGATTTAGGTTAGCCAATCCAACCAAAAAATTTATTAATCTGTCACCTAAATGTTACATCAGTGTTAGTAGATCTCTGTCCTAGGGTAGATATGCTTTTTTAAACTTAGGAAACAAACAAAAGTTAGGATGAGGATTAAATAAAAAATCAGAATTATTACAAACGTCTGCAGCTTCGGTTCGACTGCCCCTTACATTTGAGTGGCCCCTCAATGTTTTGGAAACGGGTGGAGGACTTTGTCTTCATTAGAATGGGCCCCCTGCGATGCTGAGGCAGTTTGGACTCCACTCTTAGAAGGCCTAGAGTGATGATGATTTCACTGATCATGGGCCCGTGGTAAACTCTGTGCATTAGCATCCCATGGGCGAACTGTTGTTATGTCAAAAAGATTTAGGTTAGCCAATCCAAACAAAAAATTTATTAATCTGTCACCTAAATGTTACATCAGTGTTAGTAGATCTCTGTCCTAGGGTAAATATGCTTTTTTAAATTTAGGAAACAAACAAAAGTTAGGATGAGGATTAAATAAAAAATCTGAATTATTACAAACGCCTGCAGCTTCGGTTCGACTTCCCCTTACATTTGAGTGGCCCCTCAATGTTTTGGAAACGGGTGGAGGACTTTGTCTTCATTAGAATGGGCCCCCTGCGATGCTGAGGCAGTTTGGACTCCACTCTTAGAAGGCCTAGAGTGATGATGATTTCACTGATCCTAGACACGGGGTAAACTCTGTGCATTAGCATCCCATGGGCAAACTGTTGTTATGTCAAAAAGATTTAGGGAGGCCAATCCAAACAAAAAATTGATTAATCTGTCACCTAAATGTTACATCAGTATTAGTAGAACTCTGTACTAGGGTAAATATGCTTTTTTAAACTTAGGAAAGAAACAAAAGATAGGATGAGGATTAAGTAAAAATTCAGGATGAAGACAACCGTCTGCAGCTTCGGCTCGACTGCCCCTTTCTTTTAAGTGGCCCCTCAATGTTTTGGAAACGGGTGGAGGACTTTGTCTTCATTAGAATGGGCCCCCCTGCGATGCTGAGGCAGTTTGGACTCCACTCTTAGAAGGCCTAGAGTGATAGTGATTTCACTGATCCTAGACCCGTAGTGGACTCTGTGCATTAGCATCCCATGGGCAAACTGTTGTTATGTCAAAAAGATTTAGGTTAGCCAATCCAACCAAAAAATGTATTAATCTGTCACCTAAATGTTACATCAGTATTAGTAGAACTCTGTACTAGGGTAAATATGCTTTTTTAAACTTAGGAAAGAAACAAAAGTTAGGATGAGGATTAAATACAAATTCAGGATGAAGACAACCGTCTGCAGCTTCGGCTCGACTGCCCCTTTCTTTTGAGTGGCCCTTCAATGTTTTGGAAACGGGTGGAGGACATTGTCTTCATTAGAATGGGCCCCCCTGCGATGCTGAGGCAGTTTGGACTCCACTCTTAGAAGGCCTAGAGTGATAGTGATTTCACTGATCCTAGACCCGTAGTGGACTCTGTGCATTAGCATCCCATGGGCGAACTGTTGTTATGTCAAAAAGATTTAGGTTAGCCAATCCAACCAAAAAATGTATTAATCTGTCACCTAAATGTTACATCAGTGTTAGTAGATCTCTGTCCTAGGGTAAATATGCTTTTTTAAATTTAGGAAACAAACAAAAGTTAGGATGAGGATTAAATAAAAAATCTGAATTATTACAAACGCCTGCAGCTTCGGTTCGACTGCCCCTTACATTTGAGTGGCCCCTCAATGTTTTGGAAACGGGTGGAGGACTTTGTCTTCATTAGAATGGGCCCCCTGCGATGCTGAGGCAGTTTGGACTCCACTCTTAGAAGGCCTAGAGTGATAGTGATTTCACTGATCCTAGACCCGTAGTGGACTCTGT
Source organism: Rhinoderma darwinii (assembly GCF_050947455.1). NCBI lineage: Eukaryota > Metazoa > Chordata > Amphibia > Anura > Rhinodermatidae > Rhinoderma > Rhinoderma darwinii. The sequence goes on from NC_134695.1 coordinate 108,305,809, forward strand.
GCATTAGCATCCCATGGGCGAACTGTTGTTATGTCAAAAAGATTTAGGTTAGCCAATCCAACCAAAAAATTTATTAATCTGTCACCTAAATGTTACATCAGTGTTAGTAGATCTCTGTCCTAGGGTAGATATGCTTTTTTAAACTTAGGAAACAAACAAAAGTTAGGATGAGGATTAAATAAAAAATCAGAATTATTACAAACGTCTGCAGCTTCGGTTCGACTGCCCCTTACATTTGAGTGGCCCCTCAATGTTTTGGAAACGGGTGGAGGACTTTGTCTTCATTAGAATGGGCCCCCTGCGATGCTGAGGCAGTTTGGACTCCACTCTTAGAAGGCCTAGAGTGATGATGATTTCACTGATCATGGGCCCGTGGTAAACTCTGTGCATTAGCATCCCATGGGCGAACTGTTGTTATGTCAAAAAGATTTAGGTTAGCCAATCCAAACAAAAAATGTATTAATCTGTCACCTAAATGTTACATCAGTGTTAGTAGATCTCTGTCCTAGGGTAAATATGCTTTTTTAAATTTAGGAAACAAACAAAAGTTAGGATGAGGATTAAATAAAAAATCTGAATTATTACAAACGCCTGCAGCTTCGGTTCGACTTCCCCTTACATTTGAGTGGCCCCTCAATGTTTTGGAAACGGGTGGAGGACTTTGTCTTCATTAGAATGGGCCCCCTGCGATGCTGAGGCAGTTTGGACTCCACTCTTAGAAGGCCTAGAGTGATGATGATTTCACTGATCCTAGACACGGGGTAAACTCTGTGCATTAGCATCCCATGGGCAAACTGTTGTTATGTCAAAAAGATGTAGGGAGGCCAATCCAAACAAAAAATTGATTAATCTGTCACCTAAATGTTACATCAGTATTAGTAGAACTCTGTACTAGGGTAAATATGCTTTTTTAAACTTAGGAAAGAAACAAAAGATAGGATGAGGATTAAATAAAAATTCAGGATGAAGACAACCGTCTGCAGCTTCGGCTCGACTGCCCCTTTCTTTTAAGTGGCCCCTCAATGTTTTGGAAACGGGTGGAGGACTTTGTCTTCATTAGAATGGGCCCCCCTGCGATGCTGAGGCAGTTTGGACTCCACTCTTAGAAGGCCTAGAGTGATAGTGATTTCACTGATCCTAGACCCGTAGTGGACTCTGTGCATTAGCATCCCATGGGCAAACTGTTGTTATGTCAAAAAGATTTAGGTTAGCCAATCCAACCAAAAAATGTATTAATCTGTCACCTAAATGTTACATCAGTATTAGTAGAACTCTGTACTAGGGTAAATATGCTTTTTTAAACTTAGGAAAGAAACAAAAGTTAGGATGAGGATTAAATACAAATTCAGGATGAAGACAACCGTCTGCAGCTTCGGCTCGACTGCCCCTTTCTTTTGAGTGGCCCCTCAATGTTTTGGAAACGGGTGGAGGACATTGTCTTCATTAGAATGGGCCCCCCTGCGATGCTGAGGCAGTTTGGACTCCACTCTTAGAAGGCCTAGAGTGATAGTGATTTCACTGATCCTAGACCCGTAGTGGACTCTGTGCATTAGCATCCCATGGGCGAACTGTTGTTATGTCAAAAAGATTTAGGTTAGCCAATCCAACCAAAAAATGTATTAATCTGTCACCTAAATGTTACATCAGTGTTAGTAGATCTCTGTCCTAGGGTAAATATGCTTTTTTAAATTTAGGAAACAAACAAAAGTTAGGATGAGGATTAAATAAAAAATCTGAATTATTACAAACGCCTGCAGCTTCGGTTCGACTGCCCCTTACATTTGAGTGGCCCCTCAATGTTTTGGAAACGGGTGGAGGACTTTGTCTTCATTAGAATGGGCCCCCTGCGATGCTGAGGCAGTTTGGACTCCACTCTTAGAAGGCCTAGAGTGATGATGATTTCACTGATCCTAGACACGGGGTAAACTCTGTGCATTAGCATCCCATGGGCGAACTGTTGTTATGTCAAAAAGATTTAGGGAGGCCAATCCAAACAAAAAATTGATTAATCTGTCAACTAAATGTTACATCAGTATTAGTAGAACTCTGTACTAGGGTAAATATGCTTTTTTAAACTTAGGAAAGAAACAAAAGTTAGGATGAGGATTAAATACAAATTCAGGATGAAGACAACTGTCTGCAGCTTCGGCTCGACTGCCCCTTTCTTTTGAGTGGCCCCTCAATGTTTTGGAAACTGGTGGAGGACATTGTCTTCATTAGAATGGGCCCCCCTGCCATGCTGAGGCAGTTTGGACTCCACTCTTAGAAGGCCTAGAGTGATAGTGATTTCACTGATCCTAGACCCGTAGTGGACTCTGTGCATTAGCATCCCATGGGCGAACTGTTGTTATGTCAAAAAGATTTAGGTTAGCCAATCCAACCAAAAAATGTATTAATCTGTCACCTAAATGTTACATCAGTGTTAGTAGATCTCTGTCCTAGGGTAAATATGCTTTTTTAAATTTAGGAAACAAACAAAAGTTAGGATGAGGATTAAATAAAAAATCTGAATTATTACAAACGCCTGCAGCTTCGGTTCGACTGCCCCTTACATTTGAGTGGCCCCTCAATGTTTTGGAAACGGGTGGAGGACTTTGTCTTCATTAGAATGGGCCCCCTGCGATGCTGAGGCAGTTTGGACTCCACTCTTAGAAGGCCTAGAGTGATGATGATTTCACTGATCCTAGACACGGGGTAAACTCTGTGCATTAGCATCCCATGGGCGAACTGTTGTTATGTCAAAAAGATTTAGGGAGGCCAATCCAAACAAAAAATTGATTAATCTGTCAACTAAATGTTACATCAGTATTAGTAGAACTCTGTACTAGGGTAAATATGCTTTTTTAAACTTAGGAAAGAAACAAAAGTTAGGATGAGGATTAAATACAAATTCAGGATGAAGACAACTGTCTGCAGCTTCGGCTCGACTGCCCCTTTCTTTTGAGTGGCCCCTCAATGTTTTGGAAACTGGTGGAGGACATTGTCTTCATTAGAATGGGCCCCCCTGCCATGCTGAGGCAGTTTGGACTCCACTCTTAGAAGGCCTAGAGTGATAGTGATTTCACTGATCCTAGACCCGTAGTGGACTCTGTGCATTAGCATCCCATGGGCGAACTGTTGTTATGTCAAAAAGATTTAGGTTAGCCAATCCAACCAAAAAATGTATTAATCTGTCACCTAAATGTTACATCAGTGTTAGTAGATCTCTGTCCTAGGGTAAATATGATTTTTTAAATTTAGGAAACAAACAAAAGTTAGGATGAGGATTAAATAAAAAATCTGAATTATTACAAACGTCTGCAGCTTCGGTTCGACTGCCCCTTATATTTGAGTGGCCCCTCAATGTTTTGGAAACGGGTGGAGGACTTTGTCATCATTAGAATGGGCCCCCTGCGATGCTGAGGCAGTTTGGACTCCACTCTAAGAAGGCCTAGAGTGATGATGATTTCACTGATCCTAGACTCGGGGTAAACTCTGTGCATTAGCATCCCATGGGCGAACTGTTGTTATGTCAAAAAGATTTAGGGAGGCCAATCCAAACAAAAAATGTATTAATCTGTCACCTAAATGTTACATCAGTATTAGTAGAACTCTGTACTAGGGTAAATATGCTTTTTTAAACTTAGGAAAGAAACAAAAGTTAGGATGAGGATTAAATACAAATTCAGGATGAAGACAACCGTCTGCAGCTTCGGCTCGACTGCCCCTTTCTTTTGAGTGGCCCCTCAATGTTTTGGAAACGGGTGGAGGACTTTGTCTTCATTAGAATCGGCCCCCCTGCGATGCTGAGGCAGTTTGGACTCCACTCTTAGAAGGCCTAGAGTGATAGTGATTTCACTGATCCTAGACCCGTAGTGGACTCTGTGCATTAGCATCCCATGGGCAAACTGTTGTTATGTCAAAAAGATTTAGGTTAGCCAATCCAACCAAAAAATGTATTAATCTGTCGCCTAAATGTTACATCAGTGTTAGTAGATCTCTGTCCTAGGGTAAATATGCTTTTTTAAATTTAGGAAACAAACAAAAGTTAGGATGAGGATTAAATAAAAAATCAGAATTATTACAAACGTCTTCAGCTTCGGTTCGATGCCCCTTATATTTGAGTGGCCCCTCAATGTTTTGGAAACGGGTGGAGGACTTTGTCTTCATTAGAATGGGCCCCCTGCGATGCTGAGGCAGTTTGGACTCCACTCTTAGAAGGCCTAGAATGATGATGATTTTACTGATCCTAGACTCAGGGTAAACTCTGTGCATTAGCATCCCATGGGCGAACTGTTGTTATGTCAAAAAGATTTAGGGTTTCCAATCCAAACAAAAAATGTATTAATCTGTCACCTAAATGTTACATCAGTATTAGTAGAACTCTGTACTAGGGTAAATATGCTTTTTTAAACTTAGGAAAGAAACAAAAGTTAGGATGAGGATTAAATACAAATTCAGGATGAAGACAACCGTCTGCAGCTTCGGCTCGACTGCCCCTTTCTTTTGAGTGGCCCTTCAATGTTTTGGAAATGGGTGGAGGACATTGTCTTCATTAGAATGGGCCCCCCTGCGATGCTGAGGCAGTTTGGACTCCACTCTTAGAAGGCCTAGAGTGATAGTGATTTCACTGATCCTAGACCCGTAGTGGACTCTGTGCATTAGCATCCCATGGGCGAACTGTTGTTATGTCAAAAAGATTTAGGTTAGCCAATCCAACCAAAAAATTTATTAATCTGTCACCTAAATGTTACATCAGTGTTAGTAGATCTCTGTCCTAGGGTAGATATGCTTTTTTAAACTTAGGAAACAAACAAAAGTTAGGATGAGGATTAAATAAAAAATCAGAATTATTACAAACGTCTGCAGCTTCGGTTCGACTGCCCCTTACATTTGAGTGGCCCCTCAATGTTTTGGAAACGGGTGGAGGACTTTGTCTTCATTAGAATGTGCCCCCTGCGATGCTGAGGCAGTTTGGACTCCACTCTTAGAAGGCCTAGAGTGATGATGATTTCACTGATCATGGGCCCGTGGTAAACTCTGTGCATTAGCATCCCATGGGCGAACTGTTGTTATGTCAAAAAGATTTAGGTTAGCCAATCCAAACAAAAAATGTATTAATCTGTCACCTAAATGTTACATCAGTGTTAGTAGATCTCTGTCCTAGGGTAAATATGCTTTTTTAAATTTAGGAAACAAACAAAAGTTAGGATGAGGATTAAATAAAAAATCTGAATTATTACAAACGCCTGCAGCTTCGGTTCGACTTCCCCTTACATTTGAGTGGCCCCTCAATGTTTTGGAAACGGGTGGAGGACTTTGTCTTCATTAGAATGGGCCCCCTGCGATGCTGAGGCAGTTTGGACTCCACTCTTAGAAGGCCTAGAGTGATGATGATTTCACTGATCCTAGACACGGGGTAAACTCTGTGCATTAGCATCCCATGGGCGAACTGTTGTTATGTCAAAAAGATTTAGGGATGCCAATCCAAACAAAAAATTGATTAATCTGTCAACTAAATGTTACATCAGTATTAGTAGAACTCTGTACTAGGGTAAATATGCTTTTTTAAACTTAGGAAAGAAACAAAAGTTAGGATGAGGATTAAATACAAATTCAGGATGAAGACAACCATCTGCAGCTTTGGCTCGACTGCCCCTTACATTTGAGTAGCCCCTTAATGTTTTAGAAATGGGTGGAGGACTTTGTCTTCAATAGAATGGGTCCCCTGCGATGCTGAGCCAGTTTGGACTCTACTCTTAGAAGGCCTATAGTGATGGTGATTTCACTGATTCTAGACCCGTAGTAAACTCTGTGCATTAGCATCCCATGGGCGAACTGTTGTTATGTCAAAAAGATTTAGGTTAGCCAATCTTACCAAAAAATGTATTAATCTGTCACCTAAATGTTACATCAGTATTAGTAGAACTCTGTCCTAGGGTAAATATGCTTTTTTAAACTTAGGAAAGAAACAAAAGTTAGGATGAGGATTAAATAAAAATTCAGGATGAAGACAACCATCTGCAGCTTCGGCTCGACTGCCCCTTACATTTGAGTAGCCCCTTAATGTTTTAGAAATGGGTGGAGGACTTTGTCTTCAATAGAATGGGTCCCCTGCGATGCTGAGCCAGTTTGGACTCCACTCTTAGAAGGCCTAGAGTGATGGTGATTTCACTGATCCTAAACCTGGAGTGGAGTCTGTGCATTAGCATCCCATGGGCGAACTGTTGTTATGTCAAAAAGATTTAGGTTAGCTAATCTAACCAAAAAATTGATTAATCTGTCACCTAAATGTTACATCAGTATTAGTAGAATTATGTCCTAGGGTAAATATGCTTTTTAAACTTAGGAAACGAACAAAAGTTAGGATTAGTTTTAAATAAAAAATCAGGATGATTAATAACGTCTGCAGGTTCGGTTCGACTGCCCCTTACATTTGAAAGGCCCCTCAATGTTTTGGAAACGGGTGGAGGACTTTGTTTTCATTAGAATGGGCCCCCTGCGATGCTGAGGCAGTTTGGACTCCACTCTTAGAAGGCCTAGAGTGATGGTGAATTCACTGATCCTAGACCCGGGGTAAACTCTGTGCATTAGCATCCCATGGGCGAACTGTTGTTATGTCAAAAAGATTTAGGTTAGCCAATCCAACCAAAAAATTGATTAATCTGTCACCTAAATGTTACATCAGCATTAGTAGAACTCTGTCCTAGGGTAAATATGCTTTTTTAAACTTAGGAAAGAAACAAAAGTTAGGATGAGGATTAAATAAAAAATCTGAATAATTACAAACGTCTGCAGCTTCGGTTCGACTGCCCCTTACCTTTGAGTGGCCCCTCAATGTTTTGGAAACGGGTGGAGGACTTTGTCTTCATTAGAATGTTACATCAGTATTAGTAGAACTCTGTCCTAGGGTAAATATGCTTTTTTAAATTTAGGAAACAAACAAAAGTTAGGATGAGGATTAAATAAAAAAATCAGGATTATTACAAACGTCTGCAGCTTCGGTTCGACTGCCCCTTACATTTGAGTGGCCCCCCAATGTTTTGGAAAAGGGTGGAGGAGTTTGTCTTCATTAGAATGGTCCCCCTGCGATGCTGAGGCGGTTTGGACTCCACTCTTAGAAGGCCTAGAGCAGACATGGGCAAACTACGGCCCGCGGGCCACATACGGCCCGTTAGGCTTTTTAATCTGGCCCGCCGAACTTGTCCAAGATATATCCGTCCTCAGCAGCTGCTAGTTCGCGCAGGAGGACGGAGATATCCGTCCTGTGATCGCGCGGGTACTGACAGTTTACCCACGCGATCAGCGGCAGGAGCACGGCTGTTATACACAGCCTGGCTCCTGCTGCAACTGCCGGAATCGAAGCACGCGCCGATTCCGGCAGTTTAACCCATTAAATGCCGCTGTCAACAGTGACAGCGGCATTTAATGTGTTTGACAGAGGGGGGAACTCCCTCTGTCTCCCGATCGGCGCCCCCGCAAACAAATCGCGGGTCGCCGTCGGGTTTCCATGACAGCCGGGGGTCTAACAAAGACCCCCAGGTCTGTCTTCAGCATCTGCCTGTTAGGCGATGCCAGAGGCATGACCTAACAGGTTGCCTGTCAGTTTTACACTGACAGGCAATAATGCTTTGGTATACGAAGTATACCAAAGCATTATATATGCGATCGGCATATCGCATAGTGAAGTCCCCTGGTGGGACTAAAAAAAAAAAAGTAAAACCGTTAAATAAAGTTTGTGAAAAAAAAAATTACAGTCAAAGTCAAATAAAACTACTTTTTTGCCCCAAAAAGTGGTTTTATTTAATAAAACGGTCAAAACAAATCACACATACACATATATGGTATCCCCGCGATCGTAACAACTTGACCAATAAAATGAACACATTAATTAAACCGCCGGATGAACGGCGTCCAAAGAAAACGCAAAAAAACAACGGCAAAATTCTCTCTTTTCTCCCATTCCCCCCATAAAAAATAAAATAAAAGTTCATCTATAAGTCCTATGTACCCCAAAATAGTACTAATGAAAACTACACATTGTCCCGCAAAAATCAATCCCACGTACGGCCACATCGACGGAAAAATAAAAAAATTACGCCTCTTGGAATGCGGCGATGCAAAAACAAGTAATTTTTTTCTAAAAGGGTTTTTATTGTGCAAACGTAGAAAAAACATATAAAACCTTTACACATTTGGTATCCCTGTAATCGTGCCGACCCATAGAATAAAGTTAACATGTTATTTACGCTGCATAGTAAACGGCGTAAATTTATAACGTGAAAATTAATGCTGGAATAGCTGCTTATTTTCAATTCTCTCCTAAAATAAAGTTAATAAAAGTTAATCAATATGTTATAAGCATCTAAAAATGGTACAATTACAAAATACAACTCGTCCCGGAAAAAACAAGCCCTTATACGGCTATGTCGACGGAATAAAAAAAGAGTTACGACTCTTGGAATGCGACCGTGGAAAAACAAAAAATAATCCTTGGTCATTAACGTGCAAAATGGCCCGGTCATTAAGGGGTTAATGTGGCGCGTATTTCTCTTTATTTCACTTTAATTTTCACTTCGTTTCACGTCACCGTTAAGCCCTTCGGTTTTCAAAGAGTACAATATCAGCCGTCACTTTGCCACGAAGCATGCAAACTATGCTAGCAAGCAGTCAACACAAGAACGGGCGGCTACTGCTCAGAGGTTGGCAGCTAATTTACAGAGTCAACAGAACTTTTTTCTTGATAAATCACAGTGCGTATGTTATTTTAATCTATTTACATTTCCTTCTCCCAGTATCTGCGAAATAGTATGTAAATGCCATATCTTGCATATTCCTTGAGACAAATTTATTAACTGATAAGGGCTATTTTTCACATTTGAAAGACAGTTAATAAATTGGGTTGTAGTGTTCTTACTGTGCTATGAGGTTTGCACACACTACATTTAATGCTTTAGTATATCCGGCCCAAACACTCCCTCCAAATGCTCCTGGCCCGGCCCCTCTGTCAAATTTTAGAACCCATTGTGGCCCGCGAGTCAAAAAGTTTGCCCACCCCTGGCCTAGAGTGATGGTGATTTCACTGATCCTAGACCCGGAGTAAACTCTGTGCATTAGAATCCCATGGGCGAACTGTTGTTATGTCAAAAAAATTTAGGTAAGCCAGTCCAACCAAAAAATTTATTAATCTGTCACCTAAATGTTACATCAGTATTAGTAGAACTCTGTCCTAGGATAAATATGCTTTTTTAAACTTAGGAAAGAAACAAAAGTTATGATGAGGATTAAATAAAAATTTAGGATGAAGACAACGGTCTGCAGCTTCGGCTCAACTGTCCCTTTCTTTTGAGTTGCCCCTCGATATTTTGGAAACAGGTGAAGGACTTTGTCTTCATTAGAATGGGCCCCTCTGCGATGCTGAGGCAGTTTGGACTCTACTCTTAGAAGGCCTAGAGTGATGGTAATTTCACTGATCCTAGACCCCGAGTGGACTCTGTGCATTAGCATCCCATGGGCGAACTGTTGTTATGTCAAAAAGATTTAGGTTAGCCAATCCAACAAAAAAATTTATTAACCTGTCACCTAAATGTTACATCAGTATTAGTAGAACGCTGTCCTAGGGTAAATATGCTTTTTTAAAATTAGAAACAAACAAAAATTAGGATGAGGATTAAATAAAAAATCAGAATAATTACAAACGTCTGCAGCTTCGGTTCGGCTGCCCCTTACATTTGATTAGCCCCTTAATGTTTTAGAAATGGGTGGAGGACTTTGTCTTCAATAGAATGGGTCCCCTGCGATGCTGAGCCAGTTTGGACTCCACTCTTAGAAGGCCTAGAGTGATGGTGATTTCACTGATCCTAGACCCGGAGTGGACTATGTGCATTAGCATCTCATGGGCGAACTGTTGTTATGTCAAAAAGATTTAGGTTAGCCAATCCAACCAAAAAATTGATTAATCTGTCACCTAAATGTTACATCAGTATTAGTAGAATTATGTCCTAGGGTAAATATGCATTTTTAAACTTAGGAAACAAACAAAAGTTAGGATGAGGATTAAATAAAAATCCAGGACGATAACAAACGTCTGCAGCTTCGACTCGACTGCCCCTTACATTTGAGTGGCCCCTCAATGTTTTAGAAACGGGTGGAGTACTTTGTCTTCAATAGAATGGGTCCCCTGCGATGCTGAGGCAGTTTGGACTCCACTCTTAGAAGGCCTAGAGTTATGGTAATTTCACCGATCCTAGACCCAGAGTAGTCTGTGCATTAGCATCCCATGGGCGAACTGTTGTTATCTCAAAAAGATAGAGGTTAGCCAATCCAACCCAAAAAATTTATTAATCTGTCACCTAAATGTTACATCAGTATTAGTAGAATTCTGTCCTAGGGTAAATATGCTTTTTTAAATTTAGGAAAGAAACAAAAGTTAGGATGAGGATTAAATAAAAATTCAGGATGATTACAAACGTTTCCAGCTTCGGCTCGACTGCCCCTTACATTTGAGTGGCCCCTCAATGTTTTGGAAACGGGTGGAGGACCTTGTCTTCATTAGAATGGGCCCCCTGCGATGCTGAGGCAGTTTGGACTCCACTCTTAGAAGGCCTAGAGTGATGGTGATTTCACTGATCCTACACCCGGAGTGGACTCTGTGCATTAGCATCCCATGGGCGAACTGTTGTTATGTCAAAAAGATTTAGGTTAGCCAATCCAACCAAAAAATACATTAATCTGTCACCTAAATGTTACATCAGTGTTAATAGAACGCTGTTCTAGGGTAAATATGCTTTTTTAAACTTAGGAACAAACAAAAGTTAGGATGAGGATTCAATAAAAAATCAGGATGCTTACAAACGTCTGCAGCTTCGGTTCGACTTCCCCTACCATTTGAGTGGCCCCTCAATGTTTTGGAAACGGGTGGAGAACTTTATCTTCATTAGAATGGGCCCCCTGCGATGCTTAGGCAGTTTGGACTCCACTCTTAGAAGGCCTAGAGTGATGGTGATTTCACTGACCCTAGACCCGGGGTAAACTCTGTGCATTAGCAAACCATTAGCGAACTGTTGTTATGTCAAAAAGATTTAGGTTAGCCAATCCAACCAAAAATTGATTAATCTGTCACCTAAATGTTACATCAGTATTAGTAGAACTCTGTCCTAGGGTAAATATGCTTTTTTAAACTTAGGAAAGAAACAAAAGTTAGAATGAGGGTTAAATAAAACATCAGGATGATTACAAACGTCTGCAGCTTCGGCTCGACTGCCCCTTACATTTGAGTGGCCCCTCAATGTTTTGGAAACGGGTGGAGGACTTTGTCTTCATTAGAATGGGCCCCCTGCGATGCTGAGGCAGGTTGAACTCCACTCTTAGAAGGCCTAGAGTGATGGTAATTTCACTAATCCTAGACCCGGAGTAGAGTCTGTGCATTAGCATCCCATGGGCGAACTGTTGTTATGTCAAAAAGATTTAGGTTAGCCAATCCAACCAAAAAATTTATTCATCTGTCACCTAAATGTTACATCAGTATTAGTAGAACTCTGTTCTAGGGTAAATATGCTTTTTTAAACTTAGGAATAGAGATGAGCGAACTTATGAAAAGTTCGGTTCGGCAGGTTCGCCGAATTTCGTGAAAAAGTTCGATTCGGACTGAACTAGTTCTGACCAAACCTATAATACAAGAAAGCCCCTAAAAATCGTGTATAACACTGTTTAAAAGCCCTAGAAGCCCTGTATAACACTCTTAGGTCACCCATGAATGTATCCAAGTACTTTTGAGCTGTCTTTAAGGCAACGTTAGTGTCAAAGTTACGCCAACATGTATGGCTATAGGAAAACGGATGGGACACGGTGATAACTAACAGAAACCACTGCACTTGTGCATGTTGTATGCTTAATGCATTGTTAAAAAAGGTACAAAAATTAACCATTTTTGGCGGCAGATGCCTGCCAGGGTTCATACATATAAGGTGGTAAAAGAAGAAGCAATGGCTTTTCACAAGCCCTCAAAAAATTGACCCTTTATGGTGGCAGATGCCTGCCGGGGTTCTTCCATACATAGATGTAAAAGCAACAAGCAATGGCTTTTGACAAGCCCTCCAAAAATTGACCCTTTTTATTGGCAGATGCCTGCCGGGGTTCTTCCATACATGGATGTAAAAGCAACAAGCAATGGCTATTGACAAGCCCTCCAAAAATTGACCCTTTTTATTGGCAGATGCCTGCTGGGGTTCTTCCATACATGGATGTAAAAGCAACAAGCAATGACTTTTGACAAGCCCTCCAAAAATTGACCCTTTTTACTGGCAGATGCCTGCCGGGGTTCTTCCATACATGGATGTAAAAGCAACAAGCAATGGCTTTTCACAAGCCCTCCAAAAATTGACCCTTTTTATTGGCAGATGCCTGCCGGGGTTCTTCCATACATGGATGTAAAAGCAACAAGCAATGGCTTTTCATAAGCCCTCCAAAAATTGACCCTTTTTTTTGGCAGATGCCTGCCGGGGTTCTTGCATACATGGATGTAAAAGCAACAAGCAATGGCTTTTCACAAGCCCTCCAAAAATTGACCCTTTTTATTGGCAGATGCCTTCCGGGGTTCTTCCATACATGGATGTAAAAGCAACAAGCAATGGCTTTTCACAAGCCCTCCAAAAATTGACCCTTTTTATTGGCAGATGCCTTCCGGGGTTCTTCCATACATGGATGTAAAAGCAACAAGCAATGGCTTTTCACAAGCCCTCCAAAAATTGACCCTTTTTATTGGCAGATGCCTGCCGGGGTTCTTCCATACATGGATGTAAAAGCAACAAGCAATGGCTTTTCATAAGCCCTCCAAAAATTGACCCTTTTTTTTGGCAGATGCCTGCCAGGGTTCTTCCATACATGGATGTAAAAGCAACAAGCAATGGCTTTTCACAAGCCCTCCAAAAATTGACCCTTTTTATTGGCAGATGCCTGCCGGGGTTCTTCCATACATGGATGTAAAAGCAACAAGCAATGGCTTTTCACAAGCCCTCCAAAAATTGACCCTATTTTTTTGGCAGATGCCTGCCGGGGTTCTTCCATACATGGATGTAAAACCAACAAGCAATGGCTTTTGACAAGCCCTCCAAAAATTGACCCTTTTTTTTGGCAGATGCCTGCCGGGGTTCTTCCATACATGAATGTAAAACCAACAAGCAATGGCTTTTGACAAGCCCTCCAAAAATTGACCCTTTTTTTTGGCAGATGCCTGCCGGGGTTCTTCCATACATGGATGTAAAAGAAACAAGCAATGGCTTTTCACAAGCCCTCCAAAAATTGACCCTTTTTTTTGGCAGATGCCTGCCGGGGTTCTTCCATACATGGATGTAAAAGCAACAAGCAATGGCTTTTCACAAGCCCTCCAAAAATTTACCCTTTTTTTTTGGCAGATGCCTGCCGGGGTTGTTCCATACATGGATGTAAAATAAACAAGCAATGGCTTTTCACAAGCCCTCCAAAAATTGACCCTTTTTTTTGGCAGATGCCTGCCGGGGTTCTTCCATACATGGATGTAAAAGCAACAAGCAATGGCTTTTCACAAGCCCTCCAAAAATTTACCCTTTTTTTTGGCAGATGCCTGCCGGGGTTCTTCCATACATGGATGTAAAACCAACAAGCAAAGGCTTTTGACAAGCCCTCCAAAAATTGACCCTTTTTTTTGGCAGATGCCTGCCGGGGTTCTTCCATACATGGATGTAAAAGAAACAAGCAATGGCTTTTCACAAGCCCTCCAAAAATTGACCCTTTTTTTTGGCAGATGCCTGCCGGGGTTCTTCCATACATGGATGTAAAAGCAACAAGCAATGGCTTTTCACAAGCCCTCCAAAAATTTACCCTTTTTTTTGGGCAGATGCCTGCCGGGGTTCTTCCATACATGGATGTAAAAGAAACAAGCAATGGCTTTTCACAAGCCCTCCAAAAATTGACCCTTTTTTTTGGCAGATGCCTGCCGGGGTTCTTCCATACATGGATGTAAAAGCAACAAGCAATGGCTTTTCACAAGCCCTCCAAAAATTGACCCTTTTTATTGGCAGATGCCTGCCGGGGTTCTTCCATACATGGATGTAAAAGAAACAAGCAATGGCTTTTGACAAGCCCTCCAAAAATTGACCCTTTTTTTTGGCAGATGCCTGCCGGGATTCTTCCATACATGGATGTAAAACCAACAAGCAATGGCTTTTGACAAGCCCTCCAAAAATTGACCCTTTTTTTTGGCAGATGCCTGCCGGGGTTCTTCCATACATGGATGTAAAAGAAACAAGCAATGGCTTTTGACAAGCCCTCCAAAAATTGACCCTTTTTATTGGCAGATGCCTGCCGGGGTTCTTCCATACATGGATGTAAAAGCAACAAGCAATGGCTTTTCACAAGCCCTCCAAAAATTGACCCTTTTTTTTGGCAGATGCCTGCCGGGGTTCTTCCATACATATATGTAAAAGCAACAAGCAATGGCTTTTCACAAGCCCTCCAAAAATTGACCCTTTTTATTGGCAGATGCCTGCCGGGGTTCTTCCATACATGGATGTAAAAGCAACAAGCAATGGCTTTTGACAAGCCCTCCAAAAATTTACCCTTTTTTTTGGCAGATGCCTGCCGGGGTTCTTCCATACATGGATGTAAAAGCAACAAGCAATGGCTTTTGACAAGCCCTCCAAAAATTGACCCTTTTTTTTGGCAGATGCCTGCCGGGGTTCTTCCATACATAGATGTAAAAGCAACAAGCAATGGAGAAAAAATATATGGAAAAAATCCTCCAGCTCACCTTGTCACAAGAAGGGTATGAAAGTCAGCACACGGATCCTCGTGTCGGCACACGCAAGAGATACAGCAGAAAAAGGGGAGTTGGAACCAGCGCTGGGAGTGCAAATTCTGTTAAAAACGGGAATCTTCTTCCAAGTTTTAATATGTCTTAATTAAAATCAAAGCAAATGGCTACGAACAAATATTAGTGACGGGCAGGTATAGTCCAAGGTACAGAGATAAAAGAGGAGATAGGCGGTAGCCTACGCGTTTCAGACCTTCGCTGGGTCCTTAGTCATGGCTTATGATTTCATAAGCCATGACTAAGGACCCAGCCTGCCGGGGTTCTTCCATACATGGATGTAAAAGCAACAAGCAATGGCTTTTCACAAGCCCTCCAAAAATTGACCCTTTTTATTGGCAGATGCCTGTCGGGGTTCTTCCATACATGGATGTAAAAGCAACAAGCAATGGCTTTTCACAAGCCCTCCAAAAATTGACCCTTTTTATTGGCAAGGGTGAGCAGTAGCAGCAGCACATTAAAAGACACTGGACAACAGTCACAGGACAAAGCCCTGTGGTGGGGCAGGCCTGCTTGTAGCAGACGGGCGGCACTGGAGGTGTATTGGTGGTAGGAGAGGTAGCCAACACAGACAGCAAGGGTGGTAGACTGGTAGTAGTAGCAGCACATTGAAAAAAGAGACTGGACAACAGTCACAGGACAAAGCCCTGTTGTGGGGCAGGCCTGCTTGTAGCAGACGGCACTGGGGGTGGATTGGTGGTAGAAGTAGTAGCAGCACCAACAGCGAAACATTAAAACAATCGTGGACATGACAGAATCCCGTAGTAGCAGGCGGCAGTAACAGGCGGCAGCAGCAATGTCAGATCTAATCAGTGGCATCAGGCACAGGGGTTTTAAAATCCTCACCGAACCACGCTTGATTCATTTTCAGAAACGTGATATTTTCCAAGCTGTTGGCGGACAATCTTGTTCGCTTAGGGGTGACGAAGCCCCCTGCCGTGCTGAATACCCTCTCTGACGCTACACTGGAGGGTGGACAAGACAGTACACCCATGGCAAACTGGGCCAGTTCTTGCCAATGATCCAATCTGCTGACCCAGAAGTCAATGGGGTCTGGGATCAGCATTTCTGACGGAGAAAGGGCACAGTCCAGGTACGAGTGAACCTGGTTGTTTAGGTGCTGCACCTGGTGAAGGTGAACATCCCTTTGGTGACTACGATGTGTGTCAGGTCGGGGTATTGGATGTAAAAATTTTGTCATCATATTTTCCAAACTGAATTGGCTGCTACTGCTGCTGCTGCTACCGCCGCTGCTGCCGCGGCTACCGCCTATTGCAGAGGTAGCTCTACCAGAGGCGGTGGAACGATGAGACAGTGGGGAGCGGAGAGTGGCCCCCCGGTCAGACATGCTTGCAGCAGGTGTTTGCCGTTTGAAAGCCGTGACAAGCTGGCTGCATAGCTTCTCTCGATAATAAGCCAATTTTGCCTCCCTCTCGGAAGGCGCAAAAAACTCCCCCATTCTGGCTTTATACCGAGGATCTAAATGTGTGACTATCCAGTACTCATCTCTTTGCTTCATGCTAACAATGCGACAGTCAGCGCGCAAGTAACGAAGCATACAGCTCGCCATCCTGGCCAGCGTTTCAGAGGGCCATGTTGGTTCCATCTCCGCCCCATACTGCCATGGTTGTTCATCATCAAGGTCGTCGTCAGACTCATCATCACCCCCATCACTGTCATGTTGTGCGGCTGCCTCGTCCCCTATCCCTTCCTGTGATTCCATCTCCAAATCCAGCTCCTCTTCAGGTCCTGTTTCCTCATCCTCATCCTCCTCCTCAACATCCATAGCCAGATGTGATCCTTCCTCCATCCTTTGCTGAATCATCGCTGTGAGCGTTTGCTCCATAATGAATATCAGCGGCATAACATCGTGCTTTCCGCTAGCGTCACGGCTCACAAATCGTGTGGCCTCTTCAAAGGGCCTCAAAACGCGACATGCGTCTCTAACCAGCTTCCAGTGCCTGAGCTCGAAATTACACTGGCTCCAAACGCTGCCCGTCTGCTGCATCAGGAAATCATTCACGGCTTTCCGCTGTTCGTACAGACGGTCCAACATGTGCAGGGTGGAATTCCAGCGTGTTGGAACGTCGCAAATCAGGCTGTGTTCTGGGAGATTGTTTTGACGCTGCAAGTCCAGGAGGGCGTGCTTAAATGCATACGAACGTCTAAAGTGAACGCAAACCCTCCTGGACATGGCCAGCACACCCTTCAAACCAACATATGACTTTAAGAAGCGTGTTATGACCAGATTGATCACATGTGCCATGCAAGGAGCGTGTGTCAGGTGACCTAGACGCAGTGCAGCCACAACGTTCTTGCCGTTATCAGAGACAACATTGCCCAGTGTGAGTTTCAGAGGAGACAGCCAGCGTGCGATTTCCTCCTTGATGCACAGCAGCAGCTCCTGCCCTGTGTGGCTTTTCTCGCCCAGGCTCAGCAGGTGTAAGACAGCGTTGTGGGGCTTCACCTTGCACCTATGAAAAGAGGAGGGAGGAGGAGTGGAAGATACACTGTGTCCTGTCGGGGACGGGAAGACCTCCAAGGAGGAAGGCAAGGAGGAGGAGGAGGAGTAGGAGGAGAAGGATGGTAGGCGCCTGGTGTCCGGAGTTGAACCAGAAAGATACAAGCGTGGAGGTGGTAATGCCTGGCATTGCTGCGGTGGTGCATCGGACTGCAAAATATTGACCCAGTGGGCCGTGAATGACATGTACTGTCCCTGCCCATAGTTGCTGCTCCACGTGTCGACGGTGGCATGTGCCCTGCTGCACACGGAGAATTGCAAGGACTGGCACACCTTTTCCTCCACATGCTTGTGCAAGGCAGGGACAGCTGTTTTGTAAAAGTAATGTCGGCTAGGTATTCGCCACCTAGGCTGAGCGCACGCCATCAATTGCTTGAAGCCGGCGGAGTCGACCAGGTGGTACGGCAGCGACTGCACCACCAACAACTTAGCCAGGTGTGAATTAAGCCGCACGACAAGTGGATGACTGGGTATATATTGTTGCTTATTGGACAACGATTCCGTAATGGATAACTGACGGGACGTAGGAGGAGCACTAGATGACAGTGATGATGATGATGACAACGACATGGTGGATAAGGCCTGGCTACTACTTAGATGACAGGGACTCAGAGCAGCAGCAGCAGCGGAAGAGGGGTCTTCATTAGATGTACATGATGATGGTGGGGCATGTTGATTGTCCCACATTGCCTTGTGATGCCGCTCCATGTGTTTACGTAGAGCGGTAGTTCCTACATTGCTGCCCTGCCCATGCCTTACTTTCTGCTTGCAGATACGGCACTGTGCCATGTTTTCGTCCTCCGGGAAGGTACAGAAAAATTGCCACACGGCAGAGTACCGTAAAGAGGTAGTACCACGTCCACCACCACCCGAGCTTGCCCCTTGTCTGGCAGGCTTTTTTCAGGAGCCTACACCAGCATCAGTGTCGCCGTCACCGGCTCCTGAGCTGACCCTACTGCTGCAACGTTTTGCAGATTGAATTCTGCGCCTACCTCGGCTTGGCTGTTTATCACTACTACCCTCCTCCTCTGACACCGTCATCACCTCGTCACCTGGTTCCCACGTCCTGTCTAAAACAACATCATCATCATAGCCTTCCTCATCATCCCCGCCACTTCTGTCACTGTGTTGTGAATGTGATGTGACATCATGGCGGGCTCCATGCCCCCCCTCATTACTGCGTCTGCCACCACGGCTACCACCACCAACACCCCCACTACCGCAGCTATGCGTCTCGGACACCGCTTACACCTCCACCACCGCCGCAACACACTCCGTTGGCTGACTCGCGGAAAACAAATCATCATCATCATCACTATGTTGTTCAGTATCTTCCTTCGCACCCGAGGAGATGTCTCTTAGGACTCTCAGGAAAGATGGCTTCCCGCTAGGAAGGGGGAGCGAAGACATAGATGATGGAATGGAAACGCTAGAAATACCTATATTACTACTGTCACTGTGCCAAGGAACTGTAGAGGATCTGGAATCCAACGAAACCTGACTTGAAGCCAGATCGTCAGAGTCTTCCTGCTGAGATGACCGCGAGCCAGCCAACCAGTCCACAATGGCCGTATTGTCTAAAGTAACCCGCCCACCGGAGGAGATGGACAAGTTTGGCTTGGTGATACTACTACCAGCAGGCACATGTCAGCTGCTACTAACTAGTGGAACTGGGCACATGTCTTGTGCCACAAATGCTGGTACTGGGTCTGGCACCAACAGATCCAACATTTGGACTGGAAGAGGAGACGGCATGGGTGTTTTTTCCTCTACCCCGTCCTTTCACAAACTTTTTTTTCCCAGACATTTCAGAGCCCCTTCTAAAAGCGTATTCACACACTGACACTGGCTTGGCAAATGGCAATGAATGAGAATTTCTATCAGCCACGCCGCAGTGCACTCAGGGAATGCTGGGCCTTGTAGTACTACTACTACCACTACTACAAAGGCTGCCTGTATTGCAAGTTGTATTGTTATTTGTTTGTTATGTTAACGGGCCGGGGATGAGCCCCTTCTAAAAGCGTATTCACACACTGACACTGGCTTGGCAAATGGCAATGAATGAGAATTTCTATCAGCCACGCCGCGGTGCACTCAGGGAATGCTGGACGTTGTAGTACTACTAGGCTGCCTGTAGCGCAAGTTGGATTGTTATTTATGTTAACAGCCGGGGATGAGCCCCTTCTAAAAGCGTATTCACACACTGACACTGGCTTGGCAAATGGCAATGAATGAGAATTTCTATCAGCCTTGCTGCAGTGCACTCAGGGAATGCTGGGCCTTGTAGTACTACTAGGCTGCCTGTATTGCAAGTTGGATTGTTTGTTATGTTAACGGCCGGGGATGAGCCCCTTCTAAAAGCGTATTCACACACTGACACTGGCTTGGCAAATCGCAATGAATGAGAATTTCTATCAGCCACGCTGCAGTGCACTCAGGGAATGCTGGGCCTTGTAGTACTACTAGGCTGCCTGTATTGCAAGTTGGATTGTTTGTTATGTTAACGGCCAGGGATGAGCCCCTTCTAAAAAGGTATTCACACACTGACACTGGCTTGGCAAATGGCAATGAATGAGAATTTCTATCAGCCACGCTGCAGTGCACTCAGGGAATGCTGGGCCTTGTAGTACTACTAGGCTGCCTGTATTGCAAGTTGGATTGTTTGTTATGTTAACGGCCGGGGATGAGCCCCTTCTAAAAGCGTATTCACACACTGACACTGGCTTGGCAAAGGGCAATGAATGAGAATTTCTATCAGCCACGCCGCGGTGCACTCAGGGAATGCTGGGCGTTGTAGTACTACTAGGCTGCCTGTATTGCAAGTTGGATTGTTTGTTATGTAAACGGCCGGGGATGAGCCCCTTCTAAAAGCGTATTCACACACTGACACTGGCTTGCCAAATGGCAATGAATGAGAATTTCTATTAGCCACTGTGCACTGACTCAGGGAATGCTGGGCGTTGTAGTACTACAAAGCCTGCCTGTATGGCAAGTTGGATGCAGCGGGGATGAGTCCCTTATAAAAGCGTATTCACACACTGGCTGAGTAGTGAGTAGTGGATGAGCCCCTTCGATTGCTGGATTCCTGCCTTTTAGATTCCTAAAGCTTTCCCTTACTGCACAGAGATGCTATCCCTACAGCTCAAGTCTGTAAAATGGCCGCTGAGCTCCGTGCATAGACTTTTATTGCAGGCTTGAGCCCGCCCCTATGCTGCCTCCCGATTGGCTGGGAGAGCCGTTTGCAAGGCATTATGGGGTAGCCTGATGTCAGGTGATCTTGTGAAATCCTCCATTTTAGATGTAACATGTGGCAGGCGCCAAAATGTAGCCGGGTTCGGTCAAAACGAGTTCGGACGAACACGGTGAAGTTAGGAAAGAGGATTAAAATTAGGACGATCATTAAATAAAAAATCAGCATGCTTACAAACGTCTGCAGCTTCGGTTCGACTTCCCCTTACATTTGAGAGGCCCCTCAATGTTTTGGAAACAGGTGGAGGACTTTGTCTTCATTAGAATGGGCCCCCTGCGATGCTGAGGCAGTTTGGACTCCACTCTTAGAAGGCCTAGAGTGATGGGGATTTCACTGATCCTAAACCCGGAATAGAGTCTATGGATTAGCATCCCATGGGCGAACTGTTGTTACGTCAAATAGATTTAGGTTAGCCAATCCAACCATAAAAATTTATTAATCTGTCACCTAAATGTTACATCAGTATTAGTAGAACTCTGTCCTAGGGTAAATATGCTTTTTTAAACTTAGGAAAGAAACAAAAGTTAGAATGAGAGTTAAATAAAATATCAGGATGATTACAAACGTCTGCAGCTTCGGCTCGACTGCCCCTTACATTTGAGTGGCCCCTCAATATTTTGGAAACGGGTGGAGGACTTTGTCTTCATTAGATTGGGCCCCCTGCGATGCTGAGGCAGTTTGGACTCCATTCTTAGAAGGCCTAGAGTGATGGTGATTTCACTGATCCTAGACCCGGGGTAAACTCTGTGCATTAGCATCCCATGGGCGAACTGTTGTTATGTCAAAAAGATTTAGGTTAGCCAATCCAACCAAAAAATGTATTAATATGTCACCTAAATGTTACATCAGTATAAGTAGAACGCTGTCCTAGGGTAAATATGCTTTTTTAAACTTAGGAACAAAGAAAAGTTAGGATGAGGATTAAATAAAAAATCAGCATGCTTAAGAAACGTCTGCAGCTTCGCTTCGACTTCCCCTTACATTTGAGTGGCCCCTCAATGTTTTGGAAACGGGTGGAGGACTTTGTCTTCATTAGAATGGGCCCCCTGCGATGCTGAGGCAGTTTGGACTCCACTCTTAGAAGGCCTAGAGTGATGGTGATTTCACTGATCCTAGACCCGGGGTAAACTCTGTGCCTTAGCATCATCCCATGGGCGAACTGTTGTTATGTCAAAAAGATTTAGCTTAGCCAATCCAACCAAAAAATTGATTAATCTGTCACCTAAATGGCAGTATTAGTAGAACTCTCTCTTAGGGTAAATATGCTTTTTTAAACTTAGGAAACAAACAAAAGTTAGGATGAGGAATAAATAAAACATCTGAATAATTACAAACGTCTGCAGCTTCGGTTCGACTGCCCCTTACATTTGAGTGGCCCCTCAATGTTTTGGAAACGGGTGGAGGACTTTGTCTTTATTAGAATGGGCCCCCTGCGATGCTGAGGCAGTTTGGACTCCACTCTTAGAAGGCCTACAGTGATGGTGATTTCACTGATCCTAGACCCGGGGTAAACTCTGTGCATTAGCATCCCATAGGCGTACTGTTATTATGTCAAAAAGATTTAGGTTAGCCAATCCAACCAAAAAAATGATTAATCTGTCACCTAAATGTTACATCAGTATTAGTAGAACTGTAATGGCGGAAGGAGGTGAAGGGAACAAGTGAGCCCTAATCTACCCACCGCCCTGTCCCTGCCTACTTGCAACTACCCGCCCTAGGCGACGGGGTACAACTTGGCGGCGGTCCCTACGCTGACTAACTGCAAGGGGATACAAACAGGGAACAAGCAAGGGAAGGGGCAGTAGCCCACGGAACACCGTGAGGGAACGGAGTGGTGAACGAGCAGTCAGGATCAGGATGTAATGAAGTATACAAACGCAGAGCACGGAGCAGGAAGCAAGCCGGGGGCAGAGCGAAGCAGGATAAGCGGAACTGAAGCAAGGCTGAAGCACGGCAGAAGCAGGCTGGAGCAATGCAGCAGTGGGGCCAGGAAACCAGGAAGAATCACAAGCAATGAGGAAGAGAAAACGGTAGGTATAAATGGACAGGGGGCGGAGCTAACTCCGACTGACCAGACCGCGATAGGCTCTCCCACTCCTGAGCCTGCCACCCTGAATGGTGGGAGCCGGTGTCAGTCTAAGAGGTCTGGCCTCAGGTGTCGATTGATTAATCCTGGGAGTATCCACAGACGTAGTGCCTGGCAGATCCTTTACAAGAACTCTGTCCTAGGGTAAATATGCTTTTTTAAACTTAGGAAAGAAGCAAAAGTTAGGATGAGGATTAAATAAAAATTCAGGATGAAGACAACCGTCTCCAGCTTCGGCTCGACTGCCCCTTTCTTTTGAGTGGCCCCTCGATATTTTGGAAACGGGTGGAGGGCTTTGTCTTCATTAGAATGGGCCCCCCTGCGATGCTGAGGCAGTTTGGACTCCACTCTTAGAAGGCCTAGAATGATGATGATTTCACTGATTCTAGACCCAGAGTGGACTCTGTGCATTAGCATCTCATGGGCGAACTGTTGTTATGTCAAAATGATTTAGGTTAGCCAATCCAACCAAAAAATTGTTTAATCTGTCACCTAAATGTTACATCAGTATTAGTAGAATTCTGTCCTAGGGTAAATATGTTTTTTTAAACTTAGGAAAGAAACAAAAGTTAGGATGAGGATTAAATAAAAATTCAGGATCATTACAAACGTCTGCAGCTTCGGCTCGACTGCCCCTTACATTTGAGTGGCCCCTCAATGTTTTAGAAACGGGTGGAGGACTTTGTCTTCAATAGAATGGGTCCCCTGCTATGCTGAGGCAGTTTGGACTCCACTCTTAGAAGGTCTAGAGCAGGGGTCTCAAACTCGGCCGGGTAAGTGGGCCGCATATAGAAAAAATGGGAAGTTGATGGGCCGCATTACTTTCAAATTTGATACAATACAAAATTATTGTTAATCAACTAGTTATTTGAACTACTATAAAACTATATTACTAGAATAATAATACTACATTACTATAATAATAGCGCTAGGTTTAAAATTTGAGATATTTCTCCACGTGCTTATTTCAACAATCCAGCTTTCCAGTTTAAGTGTCGCTAAATGCAGTCCGGCGGCTCAGTTAGCACACATGTCAAGATTGGGCAGCCCCTTTTTAGATAGTGCCGCAGTGCCCTCTGTGGATGCTGCCGCAGTGCCCTCTGTGGATAATGCAACACACCCCTAGCTAAGGCCGCAGTGCCCTCTGTAGATAAGGCCACAGTGCCCTCTGTAGATAAGGCCACAGTGCCCTCTGTAGATAAGGCCACAGTGCCCTCTGTAGATAAGGCCACAGTGCCCTCTGTAGATAAGGCCACAGTGCCCTCTGTAGATAAGGCCACAGTGCCCTCTGTAGATAATGCAACACATCCCTAGATAATGCCAGTGTCCTCTTCAGATACTGTCACACACCCACTTGTAGATAACGCCACAGTGCCCTCTGTAGAGGCTGCCACGGTGCCCTCTGTAGGGGCTGCCACAGTGCCCTCTGTAGAGGCTGCCACAGTGCCCTCTGTAGAGGCTGCCACAGTGCCCTCTGTAGAGGCTGCCCCAGTGCCCTCTGTAGAGGCTGCCCCAGTGATGTCAGGGGCTTGCCCAGAGCTGGAGTCCCAGGCAGAGCGCTAGTAGGCTCTTCCTGGGACTCCAGCTGTGCTCCTGACATCACTGGGACTCCTGCTCGGGGGAAGCCCCTGACATCATTGTCGATGTATGGACAGCGATGTCACAGGCTTCCCCAGAGTCCCGGAGCAGAGCCGATAATAGCGCTCTGCCCGGGACTCTGCTCTGGGGAAGACCCTGACACACTGTCCATATATGGGCAGCGATGTCAGAGAATTCCACAGAGTCCCGGAGCAGAGCCGACACCAGCGCTCTGCTCGGGACTCCGGCTCTGGGGAAGCCCCAGACATCGCTGTTCATATGTGGACAGCGATGTCAGGGAATTCCACAGAGTCCAGGAGCAGAGCCGACACCAACGCTCTGCTCCGCTCTGGGCAAGACCCTGACACACTGTCCATATATGGGCAGCGATGTCAGGGAATTCCACAGAGTCCAGGAGCAGAGCCGACACCAGCGCTCTGCTCTGCTCTGGGCAAGACCCTGACACACTGTCCATATATGGGCAGCGATGTCAGGGAATTCCACAGAGACCCGGAGCAGAGCCGACACCAGTGCTCTGCTCGGGACTCCAGCTCTGGGGAAGCCCCAGACATCGCTGTTCATATGTGGACAGCGATGTCAGGGAATTCCACAGAGTCCAGGAGCAGAGCCGACACCAACGCTCTGCTCCGCTCTGGGCAAGACCCTGACACACTGTCCATATATGGGCAGCGATGTCAGGGAATTCCACAGAGTCCAGGAGCAGAGCCGACACCAGCGCTCTGCTCTGCTCTGGGCAAGACCCTGACACACTGTCCATATATGGGCAGCGATGTCAGGGAATTCCACAGAGACCCGGAGCAGAGCCGACACCAGCGCTCTGCTCTGCTCTGGGCAAGACCCTGACACACTGTCCATATATGGGCAGCGATGTCAGGGAATTCCACAGAGACCCGGAGCAGAGCCGACACCAGCGCTCTGCTCGGGACTCCGGCTCTGGGGAAGCCCCAGACATCGCTGTTCATATGTGGACAGCGATGTCAGGGAATTCCACAGAGTCCAGGAGCAGAGCCGACACCAGCGCTCTGCTCCGCTCTGGGCAAGACCCTGACACACTGTCCATATATGGGCAGCGATGTCAGGGAATTCCACAGAGTCCCGGAGCAGAGCCGACACCAGCGCTCTGCTCGGGACTCCAGCTCTGGGGAAGCCCCAGACATCGCTGTTCATATGTGGACAGCGATGTCAGGGAATTCCACAGAGTCCAGGAGCAGAGCCGACACCAACGCTCTGCTCCGCTCTGGGCAAGACCCTGACACACTGTCCATATATGGGCAGCGATGTCAGGGAATTCCACAGAGTCCAGGAGCAGAGCCGACACCAGCGCTCTGCTCTGCTCTGGGAAAGACCCTGACACACTGTCCATATATGGGCAGCGATGTCAGGGAATTCCACAGAGACCCGGAGCAGAGCCGACACCAGCGCTCTGCTCGGGACTCCGGCTCTGGGGAAGCGTGCTTGAGACCCCTGGTCTAGAGTGATGGTAATTTCACTGATCCTAGACCCGGAGTGGAGTCTGTGCATTAGCATCCCATGGACGAACTGTTGTAATGTCAAAAAGATTTAGGTTAGCTAACCCAACCATAAAATGTATTAATCTGTCACTTAAATTTTACATCAGTATTAGTAGAATTATGTTCTAGGGTAAATATGCTTTTTTAAACTTAGGAAACAAACAAAAGTTAGGATGAGGATTAAATAAAAAATCAGGATGATTACAATTGTCTGCAGCTTTGGTTCGATGGCCCCTTACATTTGAGTGGCCCCTCAATGTTTTGGAAACGGGTGGAGGACTTTGTCTTCATTAGAATTGGCCCCCTGCGATGCTGAGGCAGTTTGGACTCCACTCTTAGAAGACCTAGAGTGATGGTGATTTCACTGATCCTAGACCTGGAGTGGACTCTGTGCATTAGCATCCCATGGGCGAACTGTTGTTATGTGAAAAATATTTAGTTTAGCCAATCCAACCAAAAAATGTATTAATCTGTCACCTAAATGTTACATCAGTATTAGTAGAATGCTGTCCTAGGGTAAATATGCTTTTTTAAAATTAGGAACAAACCAAAGTTAGGATGAGGATTAAATTAAATATCTGAATAATTACAAACGTCTGCAGCTTCGGTTCGACTGCCCCTTACCCTTGTGTGGCCCCTCAATGTTTTGGAAACGGGTGGAGGAGTTTGTCTTCATTAGAATGGGCCACCTGCGATGCTGAGGCAGTTTGGACTCCACTCTTAGAAGGCCTAGAGTGATGGTGATTTCATTGATCCTAGACCCGGCATGGAGTCTGTGCATTAGAATCCCATGGGCGAACTGTTGTTATTTCAAAAAGATTTAGGTAGCCAATCCAACCAAAAAATTATTAATCTGTCACCTAAATGTTACATCAGTATTAGTAGAACTCTGTCCTAGGGTAAATATGTTTTTTTAAACTTAGGAAAGAAACAAAAGTTAGGATGAGGATTAAATAAAACATCAGGATGATTACAAACGTCTGCAGCTTCGGCTCGACGGCCCCTTACATTTGAGTGGCCCCTCAATGTTTTGGAAACTGGTGGAGGACTTTGTCTTCATTAGAATGGGCCCCCTGCGATGCTGAGGCAGTTTGGACTCCACTCTTAGAAGGCCTAGAGTGATAGTGATTTCACTAATCCTAGGCCTGGAGTGGATTTTGTGCATTAGCATCCCATGGGCGAACTGTTGCTATGTCAAAAAGGTTTAGGTTAGTCAATCCAACCAAAAAATATATTAATCTGTCACCTAAATGTTACATCAGTATTAGTAGAATTATGTCTACTGCTGCTCTGTGGCTTGAAAAAACAAGTGGGTTGTAGATCAAGTGGAGTTCCAAAAACCGGATTGATTTACTGTGTTGTGTGTGACAAAGTGGGGGGCCATTGTATGTGATATATGTATTGATTGCTTGCTTGCTACAAAGTTTGCAAAAGTGACATAATTTGTAACCATTTTTCCTTTGCAGCTTCCTTCCTGCTGAATAGCTGAGTAAGGGGGAGGGGTTAGCTGGTACCAGGTGCTATAAATCAGGCCTCAGTACTCTGTAGAGCCTGCTCTGTGGCTTGAAAAAACAAGTGGGTTGTAGATCAAGTGGAGTTCCAAAAACCGGATTGATTTACTGTGTTGTGTGTGACAAAGTGGGGGGCCATTGTATGTGATATATGTATTGATTGCTTGCTTGCTACAAAGTTTGCAAAAGTGACATAATTTGTAACCATTTTTCCTTTGCAGCTTCCTTCCTGCTGAATAGCTGAGTAAGGGGGAGGGGTTAGCTGGTACCAGGTGCTATAAATCAGGCCTCAGTACTCTGTAGAGCCTGCTCTGTGGCTTGAAAAAACAAGTGGGTTGTAGATCAAGTGGAGTTCCAAAAACCGGATTGATTTACTGTGTTGTGTGTGACAAAGTGGGGGGCCATTGTATGTGATATATAGATTGATTGCTTGCTTGCTACAAAGTTTGCAAAAGTGACATAATTTGTAACCATTTTTCCTTTGCAGCTTCCTTCCTGCTGAATAGCTGAGTAAGGGGGAGGGGTTAGCTGGTACCAGGTGCTATAAATCAGGCCTCAGTACTCTGTAGAGCCTGCTCTGTGGCTTGAAAAAACAAGTGGGTTGTAGATCAAGTGGAGCTCCAAAAACCGGATTAATTTACTGTGTTGTGTATGACAAAGTGGGGGGCCATTGTATGTGATATATGTATTGATTGCTTGCTTGCTACAAAGTTTGCAAAAGTGACATAATTTGTAACCATTTTTCCTTTGCAGCTTCCTTCCTGCTGAATAGCTGAGTAAGGGGGAGGGGTTAGCTGGTACCAGGTGCTATAAATCAGGCCTCAGTACTCTGTAGAGCCTGCTCTGTGGCTTGAAAAAACAAGTGGGTTGTAGATCAAGTGGAGTTCCAAAAACCGGATTGATTTACTGTGTTGTGTATGACAAAGTGGGGGGCCATTGTATGTGATATATGTATTGATTGCTTGCTTGCTACAAAGTTTGCAAAAGTGACATAATTTGTAACCATTTTTCCTTTGCAGCTTCCTTCCTGCTGAATAGCTGAGTAAGGGGGAGGGGTTAGCTGGTACCAGGTGCTATAAATCAGGCCTCAGTACTCTGTAGAGCCTGCTCTGTGGCTTGAAAAAACAAGTGGGTTGTAGATCAAGTGGAGTTCCAAAAACCGGAGTTGAAAAGAGGAGTTAAGCCCCAGTAAGTACTCTTCGACTTCTTTATCTCTTTGATTAATAACTGTTCGCTGTTTTTTTTTTTTTTTGTAACTGGGATAATGGATAGCAAGATTGGAGGTTTTCTTCAGTGCACAGTTTGCCATATGTATGCACGACTGGAGCCGGAGTTCCAGGGTGAATACCTCTGTGGCAGATGTGAGCATGTTGGTCACCTGGAAGCTCGTATTAGAGATCTGGAGGAGCAAAATGCAACACTGAGGAAGATAGGCAATCTTGAGCTGAGCTTGCTGCTCACAGAGCATGCAGTTACTGGGTTAGAACTGGAGGGTGAAGACATGGGTGAGCAGGATCAGGTAAGTAGCTGGGTTAATGTAGTTAGGGGCAGTAGAAAGGGGTCAAAGAAAAGGAAGGCCGCTCCGGTTTCTGACATTCCAGGCAAAATTGCCAAGTTGGGTGATGATGCGAGGGTGTCAGTCTCAGAAATGGCAGCCCTAGTGGATACTGATCTCCCTAACAGCCGGGAGAACAGCCCAGCTAGTAGTCGGCAGGATGGTAATGCAGGTAAGCCAAGACAATTGATAGTCGTAGGGGATTCTATAATCAGGAAGACGGATAGAATAATTTGTCGCCAAGACCACCTCAACCGAATGGTTTGCTGTCTCCCTGGTGCCAGGGTTCGGCATGTGGTGGAACGGGTGGACAAATTGCTGGGAGGGGCTGGTGATGATCCAGCTGTCGTGGTCCATGTCGGTACCAACGACAGAATAAATGGTAGGTGGAGGAGCCTTAAGAATAATTTTAAAGAACTAGGCTACAAGCTGAAGGGAAGGACCTCCAAAGTAGTATTCTCAGGAATACTGCCTGTGCCATGCGCATCACAGGAAAGACAGCGGGAGCTCAGGGAGTTAAATGCATGGCTGAAGTCTTGGTGTAGAGGAGAAGGATTTGGGTTCCTAGAGCACTGGGCTGACTTTTCATTGGGGTACAAACTGTATTCTGCAGATGATTTGCACCTAAATGGAAGGGGGTCCGCTGTGCTGGGGGAGAGAATTCTAGCTGGGGTGGTGGAGTATTTAAACTAGGGCTGAGGAGGGAGGTCAATGTAGAAAAAAAAGGGGTAGCCAGGTTAGAGAGGGGTCAGACTATATTGGTGGGGGGAGAAACAGAATGTGGGGAGTGGACTAGACCACAAGATAAGGAGATCCTTTCGTTACAAAACATCAGTGTAAATAAAAAGGCCCAATTAATGTCAAATCACATTTCTGATAATAAAAGTGAAAAACTGACAGGCAAGTTAAAGTGTATGTTCACAAATGCCAGAAGTCTAGCAAGCAAAATGGGGGAGCTGGAGGCCTTGATAGTGGAAGAAACTATAGATATAGTTGGTGTTGCTGAAACATGGCTGGACTCTTCACATGACTGGGCTGTAAATCTACAGGGTTTTACACTTTTTCGGAAAGACAGGACAAATAGGAAAGGTGGTGGTGTATGTCTGTATGTGAGAAGCGATATGAAGGCGAGTCTGAAAGAGACAATAGTGGGTGAATACTGTGAGGAGGTTGAAACCTTGTGGGTGGAACTAGAAAGGGAGGTAAACACTGAAAAAATTACTTTTGGTGTAATCTATAGACCCCCCAATATAACTGAGGAGATGGAAGTTCAGCTATATAAACAGATGGAGCGGGCTGCACAGGCGGGTACTGTAGTGATAATGGGAGATTTTAATTTCCGGGATATTAATTGGTGTCATGGTTCAGCTTCAACTGCAAAGGGGAGACATTTCCTCAACCTGTTGCAGGAAAATTTTATGGGCCAGTTTGTGGAAGACCCGACTAGAGGTGAAGCTCTGCTGGATCTGGTCATTTCTAATAATGCAGATCTTTTTGGGAATGTCAATGTTCGTGAAAACCTCGGTAACAGTGATCATAATATAGTTACATTTTACCTATACTGTAAAAAACAAACGCAGGCTGGGAGGGCAAAAACATTTAATTTTAAGAAAGCCAATTTCCCCAGGATGAGGGCTGCAATTCAGGATATGGACTGGGAGGAACTAATGTCAAATAATGAAACAAATGATAAATGGGAGATTTTCAAATCTACTTTGAGTTATTATAGTGCAAAATTTATTCCTATAGGTAACAAGTATAAACGACTCAAATTAAACCCCACATGGCTTACACCTTCTGTGAAAGGGGCAATACACGACAAAAAAAGGGCATTTAAAAAATACAAATCTGAGGGTACAGCTGCAGCCTTTGTAAAATATAAAGAGCTTAATAAAATCTGTAAAAATGTAATAAAATTAGCACAAATACAAAATGAAAGGCAGGTGGCCAAGGATAGTAAAGCAAATCCCAAAAAATTCTTCAAGTATATAAATGCTAAAAAGCCAAGGTCTGAACATGTAGGACCCCTAGATAATGGTAATGGGGAGTTGATCACAGGGGATCAAGAGAAGGCAGAGTTACTAAATGGGTTCTTTAGCTCTGTATATACAACAGAAGAAAGAGCAGCTGATGTAGCCGGTGCCAGTGCTGTTAATATATCAGTTGATATACTGAATTGGATGAATGTAGATATGGTCCAAGCTAAATTAAATAAAATAAATGTACACAAGGCCCCGGGACCAGATGGGTTACACCCTAGAGTTCTTAAAGAGCTTAGTTCAGTTATTTCTGTCCCCCTTTTCATAATATTCAGAGAATCTCTAGTGACTGGTATAGTGCCAAGGGACTGGCGCAGCGCAAACGTGGTATCTATTTTCAAAAAGGGCTCTAGGTCTTCCCCGGGTAATTATAGACCAGTAAGCTTAACATCCATCGTGGGGAAAATGTTTGAGGGGCTATTGAGGGACTATATACAGGATTATGTGACAATAAATAGTATTATAAGTGACAGCCAGCACGGTTTTACTAAGGACAGAAGTTGTCAAACTAACCTAATCTGTTTTTATGAAGAGGTGAGCAGAAGTCTAGACAGAGGGGCCGCTGTGGATTTAGTGTTTTTGGACTTTGCAAAGGCATTTGACACTGTCCCTCATAGACGTCTAATGGGTAAATTAAGGACTATAGGTTTAGAAAATATAGTTTGTAATTGGATTGAGAATTGGCTCAAGGACCGTATCCAGAGAGTTGTGGTCAATGATTCCTACTCTGAATGGTCCCCGGTAATAAGTGGTGTACCCCAGGGTTCAGTGCTGGGACCACTTTTATTCAACTTATTTATTAATGATATAGAAGATGGGATTAATAGCACTATTTCTATTTTTGCAGATGACACCAAGCTATGTAATATAGTTCAGTCTATGGAAGATGTTCATGAATTGCAGGCAGATTTAAACAAACTAAGTGTTTGGGTGTCCACTTGGCAGATGAAGTTTAATGTAGATAAATGTAAAGTTATGCATCTGGGTACCAACAACCTGCATGCATCATATGTCCTAGGGGGAGCTACACTGGCGGATTCACTTGTTGAGAAGGATCTGGGTGTTCTTGTAAATCATAAACTCAATAACAGCATGCAGTGTCAATCAGCTGCTTCAAAGGCCAGCAGGATATTGTCATGTATTAAAAGAGGCATGGACACACGGGATAGGGATGTAATATTGCCACTTTACAAAGCATTAGTGAGGCCTCATCTAGAATATGCAGTTCAGTTCTTGGCTCCAGTTCATAGAAAGGATGCCCTGGAGTTGGAAAAAATACAAAGAAGAGCAATGAAACTAATTAGGGGCTTGGAGAATTTAAGTTATGAGGAAAGATTGAAAGAATTAAACCTATTTAGCCTTGAGAAAAGACGACTAAGGGGGGACATGATTAACTTATATAAATATATTGATGGCACATACAAAAAATATGGTGAAATCCTGTTCCTTGTAAAACCCCCTCAAAAAACAAGGGGGCACTCCCTCCGTCTGGAGAAAAAAAGGTTCAAGCTGCAGAGGCGACAAGGCTTCTTTACTGTGAGAACTGTGAATCTATGGAATAGCCTACCACAGGAGCTAGTCACAGCAGGGACAGTAGATGGCTTTAAAAAAGGGTTAGATAATTTCCTAGAACAAAAAAATATTAGCTCCTATGTGTAGAAATTTTTTCCATCCCTTTTCCCGTCCCTTGGTTGAACTTGATGGACATGTGTCTTTTTTCAGCCGTACTAACTATGTAACTATGTAACTATGTCCTAGGATAAATATGCTTTTTTAAATTTAGGAAAGAAACAAAAGTTAGGATGAGGATTAAATAAAAATTCAGGATGATTACAAACGTCTGCAGCTTCGGCTCGACTGCCCCTTTCTTTTGAGTGGCCCCTCAATGATTTGGAAACTGGTGGAGGACTTTGTCTTCATTAGGATGGACCCCCCTGCGATGCTGAGGCAGTTTGGACTCCACTCTTAGAAGGCCTAGAGTGATAGTGATTTCACTAATCCTAGACCCAGAGTGGACTCTGTGCATTAGCATCCCATGGGCGAACTGTTGTTATGTCAAAAAGATTTAGGTTAGTCAATCCAACCAAAAAATATATTAATCTGTCACCTAAATGTTACAACAGTATTGGTAGAATTCTGTCCTAGGGTAAATATGCTTTTTTAAACTTAGGAACAAACCAAAGTTAGGATGAGGATTAAATTAAATATCTGAATAATTACAAACGTCTGCAGCTTCGGTTCGACTGCCCCTTACCCTTGAGTGGCCCCTCAATGTTTTGGAAACGGGTGGAGGAGTTTGTCTTCATTAGAATGGGCCACCTGCGATGCTGAGGCAGTTTGGACTCCACTCTTAGAAGGCCTAGAGTGATGGTGATTTCATTGATCCTAGACCCGGCATGGAGTCTGTGCATTAGAATCCCATGGGCGAACTGTTGTTATTTCAAAAAGATTTAGGTAGCCAATCCAACCAAAAAATTATTAATCTGTCACCTAAATGTTACATCAGTATTAGTAGAACTCTGTCCTAGGGTAAATATGCTTTTTTAAACTTAGGAAAGAAACAAAAGTTAGGATGAGGATTAAATAAAACATCAGGATGATTACAAACGTCTGCAGCTTCGGCTCGACGGCCCCTTACATTTGAGTGGCCCCTCAATGTTTTGGAAACTGGTGGATGACTTTGTCTTCATTAGAATGGGCCCCCTGCGATGCTGAGGCAGTTTGGACTACACTCTTAGAAGGCCTAGAGTGATAGTGATTTCACTAATCCTAGGCCTGGAGTGGATTTTGTGCATTAGCATCCCATGGGCGAACTGTTGCTATGTCAAAAAGGTTTAGGTTAGTCAATCCAACCAAAAAATATATTAATCTGTCACCTAAATGTTACATCAGTATTAGTAGAATTATGTCCTAGGATAAATATGCTTTTTTAAATTTAGGAAAGAAACAAAAGTTAGGATGAGGATTAAATAAAAATTCAGGATGATTACAAACGTCTGCAGCTTCGGCTCGACTGCCCCTTACATCTGAGTGGTCCCTCAATGTTTTGGAAACTGGTGGAGGACTTTGTCTTCATTAGAATGGACCCCCCTGCGATGCTGAGGCAGTTTGGACTCCACTCTTAGAAGGCCTAGAGTGATAGTAATTTCACTAATCCTAGACCCGTAGTGGACTCTGTGCATTAGCATCCCATGGGCGAACTGTTGTTATGTAAAAAAGATTTAGGTTAGCCAATCCAACCAAAAAATTGATTAATCTGTCACCTAAATGTTACATCAGTTTTAGTAGAACTCTGTCCTAGGGTAAATATGCTTTTTTAAATTTAGGAAAGAAACAAAAGTTAGGATGAGGATTAAATAAAAATTCAGGATGAAGACAGCTGTCTGCAGCTTCGGCTCGACTGCCCATTTCTTTTGAGTGGCCCCTCAATGTTTTGGAAACGGGTGGAGGACTTTGTCTTCATTAGAATGGGCCCCCTGCGATGCTGAGGCAGTTTGGACTCCACTCTTAGAAGGCATAGAGTGATGGTGATTTCACTAATCCTAGACCCGGAGTGTACTCTGTGCATTAGCATCCCATGGGCGAACTGTTGTTATGTCAAAAAGATTTAGGTTAGCCAATCCAACCAAAAAATTGATTAATCTGTCACCTAAATGTTACATCAGTATTAGTAAACTCTGTCCTAGGGTAAATATGCTTTTTTAAACTAAGGAAACAAACAAATGTTAGGATGAGGATTAAAAATATATGCAGGTTGAAGACAATAATTATAATGCCCCCATAGCTGCACCATACAGTATAATGCCCCCCATAGCTGCACCATACATTGTAATGTCCCCCATAGCTGCACCATACAGTATAATGTCCCCCATAGCTGCTCCATACAGTATAATGCCCCCATAGCTGCACCATACATTGTAATGTCCCCCATAGCTGCACCATACCGTATAATGCCCACATATCTGCATCATACAGTATAATGCCCCCATAGCTGCACCATACCGTATAATGCCCCCATAGATGTTCCATACAGTATAATGCCCCCATAGCTGCAACATACACTGTAATGTCCCCCATAGCTGCACCATACAGTATAATGCCCACATATCTGCACCATACAGTATAATGCCCCCATAGCTGCACCATACAGTATAATGCGCCCATAGCTGCACCATACAGTATAATGCGCCAATATATGCACCATACACTGTAATGTCCCCCATAGCTGCACCATACAGTATAATGCCCACATATCTGCACCATACAGTATAATGCCCCCATAGCTGCACAATACATTGTAATGCCCCCATAGCTGCACCATACATTGTAATGTCCCACATAGCTGCATTATACAGTATAATGCCGCTTTAGCTGGAACATACAGTATAATGCCCCACATAGCTGCACCATACCGTATAATGCCCCCCATAGCTGCACCATACCGTATAATGCCCCCCATAGCTGCACCATACAGTATAATGCCCCCATAGCTGCACCATACAGTATAATGCCCCCATAGCTGCACCATACATTGTAATGTCCCCAATAGCTGCACCATACAGTATAATGCCCCCATAGCTGCACCATACAGTATAATGCCCTCCATAGCTGCACCATACAGTGTAATGCCCCATAGCTGCACCATAAAGTATAATGCCCCCCATAGCTGCACCATACAGTATAATGCACCATAGCTGCACCATACAGGATAATGCCCCCATAGCTGCACCATACAGTATAATGCCCCCATAGCGTCACCATATTTTATAAGGCCCCACATAACTGCACCATCCTGTATAATGCCCCTATAGCTGCACCATACAGTATAATGCCCCCATAGCTGCACTATACAGTATAATGCCCCCATAGCTGCACCATACAGTATAATGCGCCAATATATGCACCATACACTGTAATGTCCCCCATAGCTGCACCATACAGTATAATGCCCACATATCTGCACCATACAGTATAATGCCCCCATAGCTGCACAATACATTGTAATGCCCACATAGCTGCACCATACATTGTAATGTCCCACATAGCTGCATTATACAGTATAATGCCGCTTTAGCTGGAACATACAGTATAATGCCCCACATAGCTGCACCATACTGTATAATGCCCCCCATAGCTGCACCATACAGTATAATGCCCCCATAGCTGCACCATTTAGTATAATGGCCCCATAGCTGCACCATACTGTATAGTGCCCCCATAGCTATACCATACATTGTAATGTCCCCAATAGCTGCACCATACAGTATAATGCCCCCATAGCTGCACCATACAGTATGATGCCCTCCATAGCTGCACCATACAGTGTAATGCCCCATAGCTGCACCATAAAGTATAATGCCCCCCATAGCTGCACCATACAGTATAATGCACCATAGCTGCACCATACAGTATAATGCCCCCATAGCTGCACCATACAGTATAATGCCCCCATAGCGTCACCATATTTTATAAGGCCCCACATAACTGCACCATCCTGTATAATGCCCCTATAGCTGCACCATACAGTATAATGCCCCCATAGCTGCACTATACAGTATAATGCCCCGCATAGCTGCACCATACATTGTAATGCCCCCCCCATAGCTGCACCATACATTGTAATGTCCCCCATAGCTGCACCATACAGTACAATGCCCCCATAACTGCACCATACAGTATAATGACCCCCATAGCTGCACCATACAGTGTAATGCCCCATAGCTGCACTATAGAGTTTAATGCCCACATACCTGCACCATACAGTATAATGCCCCCATAGCTGCACCATACTGTATAATGCCCCCATAGCTGCACCATACATTGTAATGCTCCCCATAGCTGCACCATACAGTTTAATGCCCCCATAGCTGCACCATACAGTATAATGCCCCCATAGCTGCCCTATACCGTATAATGCCCCCCATCCTGTATAATGCCCGTATAGCTGCACCATACAGTATAATGCCCCCCATAGCTGTCACATACTGTATAATGCCCCCATAGCTGCACCATACATTGTAATGCCCCCCATAGTGGCACCGTACAGTTTAATGCCCCCATAGCTGCACCCTACAGTATAATTCCCCCCATAGCTGCACCATACCGTATATTGCCCCCCATAGGTGCACCATACCGTATAATGTCCCCATAGCTGCACCATACTGTATAGTGCCCCCATAGCTGCACCATACATTGTAATGTCCCCAATAGCTGCACCATACAGTGTAATGCCTACATATCTGCACCATACAGTATAACGCCCCCATAGCTGCACCATACAATATAATGCCCCCATAGCTGCACCATCCCGTGTAATGTCCCCCATAGCTGCACCATACAGTATAATGCCCTCCATAGCTGCACCATACAGTGTAATGCCCCATAGCTGCACCATACAGTGTAATGCCCCCCATAGCTGCACCATACAGTATAATGCCCCCATAGCTGCACCATACAGTATAATGCCCCCATAGCTGCACCATACT
This sequence comes from Rhinoderma darwinii, assembly GCF_050947455.1. Classification (NCBI taxonomy): domain Eukaryota; kingdom Metazoa; phylum Chordata; class Amphibia; order Anura; family Rhinodermatidae; genus Rhinoderma; species Rhinoderma darwinii. Next base: position 108,343,190 of record NC_134695.1, read on the forward strand.
GTATGATGCCCCCATAGCTGCATCACACCGTATATATTGCCCCCATAGCTGCAATATACGGTGTAATGCCCCCATAGCTGCACCATACATAGTTAAGCCCCCAAAAGCTGCCCCATACCGTATAATGCCCCCAATAGCTGCACCATACAGTATAAAGCCCCATAGCTGCACCACACAGTACAATGCCCCCATAGCTGCAAAATATAGTGTGATGCCCCCATAGCTGCACCATACTGTATAATGCCCACATATCTGCACCATACAGTATAATGGCCCCCATAGCTGCCCCATACTGTATAATGCCCCACATAGCTGCCCCATACTGTATAATGCTCCACATAGATGCACCATTCTGTATAATGCCCCCATAGCTTCACCATACATTGTAATGACTCCCCATAGCTGCACCATACAGTATAATGCCTCCATAGTTGCACCATACAGTATAATGCCCACATATCTGCACCATACAGTATAATGCCCCCATAGCTGCACCATACATTGTAATACCCCCCATATCTGCACCATACAGAGTAATGCCCTCCATAGCTGCACCATACAGTATAATGCCCACATATCTGCACCATACTGTATAATGCCCCCCCATATCTGCCCCATACTGTATAATGCCCCACATAGCTGCACCATGCTGTATAATGCCCCCATAGCTTCACCATACATTGTAATGACCCCCCATAGCTGCACCATACAGTTTAATGCCCCCCATAGCTGCACCATACAGTATAATGCCCCCATAGCTGCACCATACATTGTAATACCCCCCATATCTGCATCATATAGTATAATGCCCCACATAGCTGCACCATACAGTATAATGCCCCCCATAGTTGCACCATATAGTATAATGCCTCCATAGCTGCACCATACAGTATAATGCCCCCCATAGTTGCACCATATAGTATAATGCCTCCATAGCTGCACCATACAGTATAATGCCTCCATAGCTGCACCATACAGTATAATGCCCCCCATAGCTGCACCATACAGTATAATGCCCCCCATATCTGCACCATATAGTATAATGTCCACATATCTGCATCATACAGTATAATGCCCCCATAGTTGCACCATATAGTATAATGCCTCCATAGCTGCACTATATAGTATAATTCCCCCATAGCTGCACCATACAGTATAATGCCTCCATAGCTGCACCATACAGTATAATGCCCCCATAGCTGTACCATACAGTATAATGCCCCCCATATCTGCACCATACAGTATAATGCCTCCATTGCAGCACCATACAGTATATGGTCAGTCACTCACATTATATAAGGAGCCGCAGAGCTGACACTTATTTGAAGGTTTTAGGTATGTGTAGATCAGCAGCACAGGATAAATTTTCAAGAGGGTGCGCGTCTCCTGGGTCACAGTCCGAGTGACCCCTCAATCAAGATCAAAAAGAAATGGAGACAGCACTACCAAATTTTCAAAGTGAAGATCCTTTTATTCCACGGTGCAACGTTTCAGCTCAATACGAGCCTTTCTCAAGCATAATAATGTGACATACAAAACGCATATATATGCAATACAAGGTCATTAAACCAATTACATACATATCATAAACTTGTGTAATAATGCTACAACAGGTATACAAAATTTTTATATCAATAGGATCCCCTATGAATGTGTTAATACAGGAATAGAAAAATAAATAAAAACATTACATATACATAGTATAAATCGTGCATTCACTGTAATAAGGCCAATCAATCAGATGGGCTACATGTGTATAATGACATGTGATAGTGTACAAAAACAGGTGTATAAAATAAAGTTTAAAAACATCTTACCCTCACTGGATCGGCTGATAGCGTTATGCACTTCCTTACTACAAGGAAACTAAGTATTGCGTAATCCTAGCACCTGTGTGTATGAGTCATCACATGATACGTCATTACGCGCATGCGCATTGTCTACCAGAGGCGCTAGTCGCCATATTGAAAAAGGGCTATACACCCATAGATGTTTCTCAGGAGTGACGTCGAATCTCAACTATGAGTCATTAGACATATCGCAGATTCACATCTGCGCAATGCCCATACAGGATCGACGGACCCATTTTGAAAAAGGGCAACATCACTCCATATGTTGCCCATATATCCTAACCACTATGTAATCTAATTGATCAAATATAAAGCGATGTGAACTATGTATACTATCTCTGTAGACCAAAATTAAATGTCTCAGACCAATAATCCCTATACCTCAACTAAAATGATGAGGATTATAGGAGCGCATATGTATATATATAAAGCCCATAATATACAGAGATTAACACATCGTCTTAAGGATACTGTGGACGGAAGACATGAACAATATATGTGAGAACATTTTTCAAAAAATAAGATGCATATAGTCAAGTATAAGGATAGTGCAGATATACAGCCTCAACCGATCCTTGAGGCAAATCTTGAGAATAATATCTAGGATAAAAAGAAAAAGGAGAAAAATATATAAAATAGTTTATAGGACATTGATAATATATATCAGACCTAAATATTGTAAATAGCATACAGAATATAGTTATAATATAAATATAGTCAAACTATTTCCTATTCTCCTAATGCACAGAGGAGGGGGAGGAACAATGGGAAGATGATAAATACACGGGCAGATGTTCAAATCAGAATGTACCACTGGATTATCTAGAGAAACTTGGAAAGATTTTGAAGTCTATATTAAGACCTCTAGGGGATAAGGTGTCTAATTTAAAAATCCATTCCAACTCCAATCTTTTCAGTTTGGAGATCCTATCTCCACCTCGTCTATGACGCGGTACATGATCGACAATATATAGCTTAAAGTCATTCTCACCATGGTTATTTTCCACAAAATGTTTGGGTAATGGTAGGTCAATTTTCTTGGTACGAATGGTGGACTTATGATTGTTTATACGCTTTCTACAATCAAGAGAGGTTTCACCTACATACAATAGTTTGCAGGGACATTGAATAATATATATTACATGATCCGATTTACATGTGAGGTGATATTTAATTTTGTAAGTAGAACCTTTAGTAGGATGGGTGAACACCTCACTCCTAACCAAATTCCTACAATTATTGCAACCCAAACACGGGAAGCAACCAAATTTTTGGGGGGCTAATAAAGACTGATGATTCTTAGTCAAAGAGCCCACATCGGCATGTACTAAACGATCTCTTAAATTTTTGGTCCTACGATAAGCTATACGTGGTGGGACCTCAAATTCTGGAATTTTATTAAAAGAACTCCTAAGTATCCCCCATTCTTTTTTAATGATATTGGCAATGTCATTGCTCTTATGAGAGTATGTGGACACCAGTGTTAGTCTATGCGAGGGCGTTTGTTTGCGATTTTGCAGAAGATCACATCTCGAAATCCCCTCTACTTTGGCTTTTTTATTTTCCAATAGTTTTTTAGGGTACCCCCGATTCCTGAATTTCTGAGACATATCGCTCAACCTGATGTCAAGAGTGGAAGGATCCTGCACAATCCTTTTCACCCTCAACATCTGGCTGTAAGGAAGAGATGCGATCATAGGGTGGGGATGACAGCTTTCAAACCTCAATAAATTGTTACGATCTGTAGGTTTACTATACAAATCTGTGGTAAGTTTATGTTCCTGAATATACACTCTAGTGTCAAGAAAATTTAGAGATGTTGTTGAAGAATCCATAGTGAATTTAATGTCATCATCTATATTGTTCAAAAAACTGAAAAAACATTCCAACTCCACTTGAGTACCTGTCCAGATGACGAAGACGTCGTCTATGTATCTCCACCACCTCAAAACCTTGGTGAAGTGGGGAGAGACATAGACGGCGCCTTCCTCTAAAGCTGTCATAAACATATTTGCGTATGTGGGAGCCACGTTAGATCCCATGGCCGTACCCCTCCTCTGTGCATAGAAGGAGTCACCAAATAAGAAGTAATTTTCTGTGAGGACAATTTCCAAAAGACACATGAGAAGGTTAATACATTCATGGGTATAGTTAGATTGTTGTAACGCTTCAGATACAGTATGTAGGCCTCTCGTGTGGTTGATTGAGGTATAGAGGCTGCACACATCGAATGATACAAGTGTGCAGTCCCCCGTCAATTCAACCTCATTCAATTTAATCAAAAAGTCAGTGGTATCCTGAATATACGATTTAGCATTGGTTGCAAAATCACGTAACATTTTGTCTAAAAAAACGGCTATCGGTGAAAAAATGGAACCGCAGCCCGATATAATCGGTCTACCCGGAGGGTCAACCAATGCCTTGTGGATTTTTGGAAGACAGTACAGCACAGGGACCACCGGATGCCGCACCGTCATAAAATCCAACAGGTCACCATCAATGATACCCGCATTATGAGCCTCAACCAATATAGTGTCAATGGTATTTTTGATTCTAAATTTAGGATCTCCAGGAAGTGGCTCATAAACATTATTATCCGACAATTGTCTAGCTAATTCAGCCAAATAGCGCGATGTGTCCATGACCACCAAGGCACCACCCTTGTCCGCGGGCTTGATGGTCAGGGACACATCACGAGAAAGGCCATCAACCGCCACCATTTCATCTCTCGTCAAATTAGGAGGACCTACGAATCTACCATTGTCACTCTCTCTCAAAATACGAATACGATTTTTCACAATATCAATAAATGTATCAATTGCAGGTTCATTAATGAAGGGTTGATGTACACTTTTTTTATGTAGCCCAATCTCTCTTAGTGTGACTTCAGTATGATATACAGATCTAGTGTCAACATTTTTACCGGCAAACAATACCTTGAATTTTATTTTACGAAAAAAATCAAAAAGATCCAATTCCAATTGGAACCAATCCACACCAGAAGTGGGACTAAACGATAATCCCTTGTTCAGGGCTGAAATCTCCACATTAGACAAGTCACGTGATGATATATTTACCACAAGATTTTCTATGGGTTTTTGTTGACTTTGTATTCCTTGTTGACAAATTGACGGTCCCTCTTTGCTCTGAAGGCTCGGGTCCTTGTGCCACCTTCTGTGCTTGTGTCCCCCTCTTCTCGGACGTCGATATCCAGATTGACACCTAAAAAACCAGTAGATGTTTCAATATCATCAGTATCGGACGTGTTGGAAAAGCGTTTTCTTCCTTTCATATAGTTGGTATTTGTATTACCCTTATTGATGGTAGGGTCTCGTTGCCAATTATAAATCTTCCCGGATTCATAATCCTCGATGTCTCGATGCCATTTCTGGCGTTTGGCGTTCTCACCATTTAGGCGAAATTTCTGCATTGATTCCACTATACGTAACTTGAAATTCTTCAAATCATCTTCAGACAGAAGAGTTTTGAGTGTATCATCCACAGCTTGCATCCGCATCCTGATCTCACATAGCTCTTTTTGGAGAAATTCAATATTCAGCAACATGATATCTCGCGAATATTTATTTGCGATCTGTATTGATCTTTGACAGAAATCCGCATTATTGGAAAACAGATTAGGTGCCAGGTGTGAACGCATACCACGGGGTATGCGATTAACTTTGCAATACTCGCCCAGGGTAATACAAATACCAACTATATGAAAGGAAGAAAACGCTTTTCCAACACGTCCGATACTGATGATATTGAAACATCTACTGGTTTTTTAGGTGTCAATCTGGATATCGACGTCCGAGAAGAGGGGGACACAAGCACAGAAGGTGGCACAAGGACCCGAGCCTTCAGAGCAAAGAGGGACCGTCAATTTGTCAACAAGGAATACAAAGTCAACAAAAACCCATAGAAAATCTTGTGGTAAATATATCATCACGTGACTTGTCTAATGTGGAGATTTCAGCCCTGAACAAGGGATTATCGTTTAGTCCCACTTCTGGTGTGGATTGGTTCCAATTGGAATTGGATCTTTTTGATTTTTTTCGTAAAATAAAATTCAAGGTATTGTTTGCCGGTAAAAATGTTGACACTAGATCTGTATATCATACTGAAGTCACACTAAGAGAGATTGGGCTACATAAAAAAAGTGTACATCAACCCTTCATTAATGAACCTGCAATTGATACATTTATTGATATTGTGAAAAATCGTATTCGTATTTTGAGAGAGAGTGACAATGGTAGATTCGTAGGTCCTCCTAATTTGACGAGAGATGAAATGGTGGCGGTTGATGGCCTTTCTCGTGATGTGTCCCTGACCATCAAGCCCGCGGACAAGGGTGGTGCCTTGGTGGTCATGGACACATCGCGCTATTTGGCTGAATTAGCTAGACAATTGTCGGATAATAATGTTTATGAGCCACTTCCTGGAGATCCTAAATTTAGAATCAAAAATACCATTGACACTATATTGGTTGAGGCTCATAATGCGGGTATCATTGATGGTGACCTGTTGGATTTTATGACGGTGCGGCATCCGGTGGTCCCTGTGCTGTACTGTCTTCCAAAAATCCACAAGGCATTGGTTGACCCTCCGGGTAGACCGATTATATCGGGCTGCGGTTCCATTTTTTCACCGATAGCCGTTTTTTTAGACAAAATGTTACGTGATTTTGCAACCAATGCTAAATCGTATATTCAGGATACCACTGACTTTTTGATTAAATTGAATGAGGTTGAATTGACGGGGGACTGCACACTTGTATCATTCGATGTGTGCAGCCTCTATACCTCAATCAACCACACGAGAGGCCTACATACTGTATCTGAAGCGTTACAACAATCTAACTATACCCATGAATGTATTAACCTTCTCATGTGTCTTTTGGAAATTGTCCTCACAGAAAATTACTTCTTATTTGGTGACTCCTTCTATGCACAGAGGAGGGGTACGGCCATGGGATCTAACGTGGCTCCCACATACGCAAATATGTTTATGACAGCTTTAGAGGAAGGCGCCGTCTATGTCTCTCCCCACTTCACCAAGGTTTTGAGGTGGTGGAGATACATAGACGACGTCTTCGTCATCTGGACAGGTACTCAAGTGGAGTTGGAATGTTTTTTCAGTTTTTTGAACAATATAGATGATGACATTAAATTCACTATGGATTCTTCAACAACATCTCTAAATTTTCTTGACACTAGAGTGTATATTCAGGAACATAAACTTACCACAGATTTGTATAGTAAACCTACAGATCGTAACAATTTATTGAGGTTTGAAAGCTGTCATCCCCACCCTATGATCGCATCTCTTCCTTACAGCCAGATGTTGAGGGTGAAAAGGATTGTGCAGGATCCTTCCACTCTTGACATCAGGTTGAGCGATATGTCTCAGAAATTCAGGAATCGGGGGTACCCTAAAAAACTATTGGAAAATAAAAAAGCCAAAGTAGAGGGGATTTCGAGATGTGATCTTCTGCAAAATCGCAAACAAACGCCCTCGCATAGACTAACACTGGTGTCCACATACTCTCATAAGAGCAATGACATTGCCAATATCATTAAAAAAGAATGGGGGATACTTAGGAGTTCTTTTAATAAAATTCCAGAATTTGAGGTCCCACCACGTATAGCTTATCGTAGGACCAAAAATTTAAGAGATCGTTTAGTACATGCCGATGTGGGCTCTTTGACTAAGAATCATCAGTCTTTATTAGCCCCCCAAAAATTTGGTTGCTTCCCGTGTTTGGGTTGCAATAATTGTAGGAATTTGGTTAGGAGTGAGGTGTTCACCCATCCTACTAAAGGTTCTACTTACAAAATTAAATATCACCTCACATGTAAATCGGATCATGTAATATATATTATTCAATGTCCCTGCAAACTATTGTATGTAGGTGAAACCTCTCTTGATTGTAGAAAGCGTATAAACAATCATAAGTCCACCATTCGTACCAAGAAAATTGACCTACCATTACCCAAACATTTTGTGGAAAATAACCATGGTGAGAATGACTTTAAGCTATATACTGTCGATCATGTACCGCGTCATAGACGAGGTGGAGATAGGATCTCCAAACTGAAAAGATTGGAGTTGGAATGGATTTTTAAATTAGACACCTTATCCCCTAGAGGTCTTAATATAGACTTCAAAATCTTTCCAAGTTTCTCTAGATAATCCAGTGGTACATTCTGATTTGAACATCTGCCCGTGTATTTATCATCTTCCCATTGTTCCTCCCCCTCCTCTGTGCATTAGGAGAATAGGAAATAGTTTGACTATATTTATATTATAACTATATTCTGTATGCTATTTACAATATTTAGGTCTGATATATATTATCAATGTCCTATAAACTATTTTATATATTTTTCTCCTTTTTCTTTTTATCCTAGATATTATTCTCAAGATTTGCCTCAAGGATCGGTTGAGGCTGTATATCTGCACTATCCTTATACTTGACTATATGCATCTTATTTTTTGAAAAATGTTCTCACATATATTGTTCATGTCTTCCGTCCACAGTATCCTTAAGACGATGTGTTAATCTCTGTATATTATGGGCTTTATATATATACATATGCGCTCCTATAATCCTCATCATTTTAGTTGAGGTATAGGGATTATTGGTCTGAGACATTTAATTTTGGTCTACAGAGATAGTATACATAGTTCACATCGCTTTATATTTGATCAATTAGATTACATAGTGGTTAGGATATATGGGCAACATATGGAGTGATGTTGCCCTTTTTCAAAATGGGTCCGTCGATCCTGTATGGGCATTGCGCAGATGTGAATCTGCGATATGTCTAATGACTCATAGTTGAGATTCGACGTCACTCCTGAGAAACATCTATGGGTGTATAGCCCTTTTTCAATATGGCGACTAGCGCCTCTGGTAGACAATGCGCATGCGCGTAATGACGTATCATGTGATGACTCATACACACAGGTGCTAGGATTACGCAATACTTAGTTTCCTTGTAGTAAGGAAGTGCATAACGCTATCAGCCGATCCAGTGAGGGTAAGATGTTTTTAAACTTTATTTTATACACCTGTTTTTGTACACTATCACATGTCATTATACACATGTAGCCCATCTGATTGATTGGCCTTATTACAGTGAATGCACGATTTATACTATGTATATGTAATGTTTTTATTTATTTTTCTATTCCTGTATTAACACATTCATAGGGGATCCTATTGATATAAAAATTTTGTATACCTGTTGTAGCATTATTACACAAGTTTATGATATGTATGTAATTGGTTTAATGACCTTGTATTGCATATATATGCGTTTTGTATGTCACATTATTATGCTTGAGAAAGGCTCGTATTGAGCTGAAACGTTGCACCGTGGAATAAAAGGATCTTCACTTTGAAAATTTGGTAGTGCTGTCTCCATTTCTTTTTGTATTTGAAGGTTTTAGTTGTCAGTGGAGATATTTAGTGTTGGCGAGATATTTGGACATTGTGAGGATTGGTCGTGTTGGAAAGAGATTTGGACTTTCTGAACAGGATGAAGAAAGGCGACGAGGAGGAGCTCCCAGATGAGATGTGGAGAAAGATGGTGGAGGAGGCTGAGCCGGCATTCTGGCCTTTAAAGTTTGCCAAAATCTCTTTTCAGCCAGTTCTGGAGACCATTCTAGAGGAGGATGAGGATGAGGAGGAAGCGGATGTAGTGGAGGAGGTTGTATATATTGAGGAGGAGAACATCAGCAGGCCCTTCGGTTGTCAGGTGAAGGAGGCCTGGCCAAGCGTGGAGTCACTCTTGACTTTAGAACGTCATGTGAAGGAGGCCTGGCCAAGCGTGGAGTCATTCATAAGTAGAAGATGTTGGATTCCATGATGTCTAAGGAGAAAGATCAGAAGCAACAACAGCCGAGATTCAGAGAGCCATCGCCCATCACGGTAACTTAGAGCCGTCTTCTGCTGTAACGCCAAGACATTAGAATAAGCCACCGATAATATCATTAAGATTATGTTATCCGAGACCTTATAACATTACAGGAAACAATTATAACATCAACATTTACAATATAAGATCTATTATTTCCATCAGAAATATTACCACCAGATTGAATATCCTGATGTAACATCTACCGGGCTGGAGATTACACTCACAACTTTCCAGGATTAAATGATTTCATTATTAATAATTATTCAGCTTAACAAAAACATTTGAAATAAAATAAAAAAATGTAAAAATAAATAGATTTTTCTCTCAATATTATTATTTTTTAATTAGGCAGCGCTCAGGTGACCATGGACTGTACCCACCTACCTATCTACTTTTTTCAAATGCTGCCAGTCTGCGTGGTTAGGGAAGAAAGATATTACCAGTAGAATACAAACATGTTATAAAGAGGAGAGAACAATGACTTTATAACTCCCTGCTGTCTGGCATACATGGATTTTTGCTTTTAGACTTTATGGCTCTGTATACATCCTTTGCATTTCCCTGAAGTGGAAGTGCCCCCTTTATTATACCGCATAAGGCCCCATACACATGACCGTATTTTTTCCCTCCCTTAAATACTGGCATAAATACGGGTCATTTTTTACACGTATTTATGGACCCGTTTTCTATGCTTCTCTTTACACGTAGAGAGAGATATTGCACTGCACTATTTGGCAGCCCCTTCTCTTTATCTAGCACTGATAAAGAGAAGAGGCTGCTGATCAGTGCTGGATAGAGAGAATCGGCAACCCCTTCTCTCTATCCAGCACTGATATCCAGCCTCTTTTCTCTATCTAGCTCTGATCGACAGCCTCTTCTCTCTATCAGTGCTGGATAGAGAGAAGCGGAAGCCCTTTCGTGCAGAGTTCCCGCAGCGGAACGCAGTGATAGAAAGAAAAATAAGTTCATACAAACCCCCGCCGTTGTCTTGGTGATGCGTCCCTCTTTTGACATCCAGTCCGACCTCCCTGGATGATGCGGCAGTCCTTGTGTCCGCTGCAGCCTGTGATTGGCTGCAGCGGTCACATGGGATGAAATGTTATCCCAGGAGGCCGGACTGGAGGAAGAAGCAGGGAGTTCTGGGTAAGTAACTTTTTTTGTTGCAGGTTTTTGAAGGAAACATTAGAAATCTATATTGTGAGCGTCGCGCATGTTATTCGCTGTGCAGCGGTAGTCACTGTCCAGGGTGCTGAAAGAGTTACTGCCGATCAGTGCAGCCCCTTCTCTCTATCCAGCATTGATCGTTTAACTCTTTCAGCACCCTGGACAGTGACTACCACTGGACGGTGAGTACCATGCGTAGCAACGCTCCCATAATTACAGCCATCCGTAATTACGGGAGCCCCATAGGCCTGCCCGTGCCGTAATTATGGCCCGAAATAGGACATGCTCTATATTTTTCAACGGCTCGGACACTTTCACGTAAGCAAACTGGAAGGTACCCGTGGCCAATAGAAGTCTATGGGCCCGTAATTACGGGTGTTTTTACAGTCGTGTGCATGGGGCCTTAGGCACTATATAGTAAATCCAAATAAGTTCTCTAAATTAGAAATCCGTACGTGTAAGAGCTGGGTGACAACTAACATGGCTGCCATATAGCTCCTACAGGCGTTGTCACACAAGTTTACAAGACTCCTGAATGGTAGAAACAACAAAACAGCAGCACGGGATGTATCTCTGTATTATTACATAGACTTGACATACAGGGTCCTGGGAAAACTGGGTGTGGCCCCTGTGGGAGGAGTAACGGTGGCTATACTAGTTGTCACCTCACTAGTTGTCAACTCAAGGACCTGTAGGTGCGCTCCTCCAGCTGTGGTGACACTACAAGTACCAACATGCACACACTTCTATACCATGACTATCCCCAGCAGTGGCCATTACTCAGCTACGCGCCTGGACAGCCCCAGCTCATCATTGAGCCACTGGCAGATGATGGCAGGCATGGGTCTCGCCTGCCCGGGATCATCACACGTCGCTCGTTACCCTTCCAGGCCGCGTCCCGTCTCTATGATGACTGGCTCCGCAGCGACCGTTACCAAGGCCACAGTGTACTGGCTAGCTGGCTGTATTACTCTAGTGCGCCACCTGCTGTCAGGTGATGTCCAGGACTCCAGGAGGTCAGAAAACATCAGCACTCCTGCTGTTATGAAACTACAACACCCAGCATGCCCTGACAACTACAGACTTCATTTTCCAGGCAAAGGCTATCAGGGCATGCTGGGAATTGTAGTTTCACAACAGCTGGCATGCCGAAGGTTACTGACCCCTTAATTGTCTATAAATCATATAATAACCTCCTGTCACATTATAATATAACTACAGGTCACTAACGTCACCTGTCAGGGGGAATTTTGATGGGGCACGTGACATATTTGAATATAAGGCGATGTACACACACTGGCGTAATGGTTGCTGTTTATAATGGCGCTGTAACGTTTCCATCATACGACAGATCAAAATTGTGACCTATAAACCCCACTGAGTTACAATGGGGTCAATCTGTCTTCTGTTGAGGTTGACGGCATAGAGAGAACGCCGCAAGTTGTGCTATTTTTGGCCTCAAAGGGGGCGGAAACCTTGACAGATTCCCCAAAAAGAACGCCGAACGAGGAAAGTGAATGTTACAATTTTCCATAATAAATAATTGTAATCAATACTGATTGTTATCTGGGCTTCATATGTTGCGGTACTGTGTGCACGATAAAAAATTGTGCACGTTTTACCGCCAATTACAATGGTTTTACAATGTAGTTGTGTCCATCCTGGCATCAGCTGCTGCAGAACCTCATAATACACAACTCAGCTGCTACAGAACCACATATTACACATCTCAGCTGCTGCAGAACCTCATAATACACATCTCAGCTGCTGCAGAACCTCATAATACACATCTCAGTTGCTGCAGAACCGCATAATACACATCTCAGCTGCTGCAGAACCTCATATTACACATCTTGTCAGGTCCGTATTTCACACCGAATAACCCCCTCTGTAAATTGAAAGCTGAAGGCATGCTTGGAAGAAGTAAAACAGCCAAATATGTTTGGTACACAGCTTCCCTCTCTCAGCCAGGAGGAAGACTGAAAACTTTTTATTCAGAACAAAGAAACACAGAAAGAGACACATGCCTCCTCCCCAGAGATGTGGGAGTGCCCAAGCCCCCACCGGTTTCTCAGACTCACTCTTCTTGCATTCCAGGGGGCGGTGTCTTCCATAGGTGTGTCCGACATGAACAAAGAACTTGTTATATATATCAGTATATTACACAAAGAACTGAAATGTATATACATATGTGTGAGGATAATATTTTTCAAACAATATACATGGTAATGATCCCTGACAGTCCCCCCTAAAAATATCATTACTCTATCCTTGAGTCTTGCCCAGCAACCTACCACTGACCACTCGAACCAGGCGGGTAGTGGTTTTGGATTTCTTCACCAGCTTGAGACGAGATACTCCTGATGAGTGACCCCCCTTTGTACCTGGACTTCCAAGGTGTCTGAGTGGTCCTAACTTTCCCTATTCTCCTCTGGATACAGGATGGTTGTCTTGATATAATCTACAAACCGCTGCTGGTTGTAATATATATATATAATTAATCCGGTCTACATTTTATTAATAGTAACAACTGTCGCACTGTCACTTACTGTCCTAATGGGACTTTTACCCCTGCAGATATGACAGGTCATGGGCAGCACAGTGACCTTCACCTCACACCTCCACACAAAACTCCTCAGATTGTAATTTGCAGCACCGTGGCATATTTACACACATTATAATTATAAACCTCAGACATTATAAACAATAGGGCCTCAACTAATAATGATAATGCTATCACCCTCAGGTTTCGGGTCCCATCAGTTCATTGCCAGTCCTGTACACCATCGTCTTCTTCTTCTCCTGTCTTCTGCTGTTCACTGACTGTCACCCTCAGGGTAACCCACACAATTGTGGAGTCAGACTACGTTGGTGTCCAGTGGGGGAGTTATTATTACCCCCTCCTAGCCACTTACTTATCAAAACACTTGATCCTGCTTACAGATTCACTCAGGTCTTTGGTCTTTACTTTGATCTTTGCTGATGCCATCAGGACTTGATTTGGTCCTTCTCATCTGTCCGACACCGTCTCCTTTAGTTTACGTCATCAGGCTGTACATAGCACCTCATGCTGTGAGCCTGGGGTGAGATCCCACGTAGGCGGATTAGTGGAGTTGTATTGTGACTATCACGAACCCTCCGCAACTGTACTCTTCCTCTGGCAAGTTATTTGTCTGGGCGGCTGCTTAGAATTGTGACACTGCCGTCAGTTCATGATAAACGCATTGTAGTGGCTCAGGCTGCTGGGGACCCCCAACTCTTGTCAATTGTTAAAATAAATACTAATCTGGTGATAACATAATTTGCATACATTATAAACGTTGTTCTAAGTACATACAATAATGTCAGGCCCTTAAATGACATCAAACACCTTTTTATATATATATATATATATATATATATATGGAAAAACTTCTCTGTTCCAATGGACAGGGCACCTAGAATATGTGTGATTACTGGGTACATTTCATTTGCACTTGGTGATACTCTTTCAGCAGGATTTGTACCTTGATCTCAGCTGATCGCCTAGAACATCTCCACCTCACAGAAATATACACAGATTCCACATGTTTATCTGACAAGTGTCTCAAACCAATTTTTCTTACTCTAATCTGGTTTGTTCTACCTGGGAAGGCCTCTCAAGGTCTGTTCTCTTCGTGTGAGGCGGGTATGATAAGGTTGGCACCGGTCTGCCAGGCCTGTTCTGTAGGCAAATCAAACAGCTCTAACAGAATTTAGCAGCAACAGCTGTAAAGCCTGGGACATACCAATTAGATCTTACCACGTCGATCCTTGCAGTCTTGGGGCATAGGTGAGGTCATACACCATCAATGCAAGTGCCATCAAGAGTGCCTTGGGTGTCACCTTCCCTTATCCGTCCACATTCTGTTAGAATCTGGTTCTCACGCCTTCCGCTCCCAGTTGGACTCTTCCTGTGGAGAACAAGCTTTTTCATTGTATAAACATTAATTGATCTTAATCAAATAATTAATTTGAAGAAAAACATTAACAAATAACATCTTTACATCAAACGTTCACACTGGTCAGTAACTAAAACTTACAAATTGATTCTTCTTCTTTATATACATATCTATACATACACATATACACTGCACATAATTCTCTGCTCTAAAATTTTCCTTTCACAACAAAAATAAAAATAAACAAATAAAAATGTTTTCAAATGGGAATATTCCACTTCTGTACCTTTTATCTGACGCATGACTCTAATAGTCCAATGCTAAGGCTGGTCCAGAACTTTACATAAAACTTAACTTCAGTATTTAATATTCCCACAACACTTCTTAAATACAATTATTAAACAAACTAACTTTGGAATAACATCTGGAGAACTGCTGATATCTTATTGTACAAACATCAGGTCAATACTTGGGATAACACTGTCCCCCCGTCCCTTACACACAACGTCTGCAGTGGGGAAGATACCGGCCGGGCTTCAGGCCCCCCTGAGAACAGATCTACACACACGAGCACATTGTCATACACTTCTACCTCGGGTAGTTGTATGTTCTGCAGTCGCTGGGACTGTTAATCTGGCCGGGCTCCACTTTTCACAGGTACCTTTGCTGTTTTACCTATGTCATGCCGTGCGCACATCATGCCGGCTGCTACAAACCTAGCGGTGGCATTATTGTATCCAGGGACAAGCCAATTTACTGATACCTGGCTGCACATACCCTTGTTGTCAGTTCTGTCCTCTCTCGCTCTCTCAATTGGCTTACCCGATGATCCAATAAAGTTCCTACTACCAATGGGCCCATAATTGTGGGCGATGCCAAAAGCGTACCTAGAGTCAGTGTAAATGTCGGCCGTCTTACCTTTTGCCAGGTTACAAGCCTCAGCGAGCACCTCCAGCTCCGCTCCTTGAGATGAACAAGAAGGTGAGAGTGGTTTCTGGGTAATTTACCTGGTGCTTCGTATCCTGTCTTGTACATATTGTATAATAAAATCTCTTTATTACAAATTTACATTAGAAACCCATGTCAATGATCCCTGACAATCTCAGCTGCTGCGGAACCTCATAATACACATCTCAGCTGCTGCAGAACCGCATAATACACATCTCAGCTGCTGCAGAACCCCATAATACACCTCTCAGCTGCTACAGAACCTCATAATACACATCTCAGCTGCTGCAGAACCTCATAATACACATCTCAGCTGCTGCAGAACCTCATAATATACATCTCAGCTGCTGCAGATTATAAAGGATGAGGGTGTTACATATCAGTCAGTGGTGAACAGGAAACTCCCACTTAGGCTTTATACACACGTTGCGTAATGTGATGGGGAAAATACGCATCAAAACCGCAAGAAAGTGCAGGAATTTTGCAGGTAACAACTGCTCCCAATTGCGCGTTTTTCTATGCGTTTTCTGATGCGGTTTTCATGCTGCTGATTTTGGTGCGTTTCTCCTTAGAACTAGGCAGATACAATTTGCAAGCGGAAACGCAATATAAATTGACATGCTGTGGATTTTACGCAACATGTACATGAGATTTTCACACGCAAAACCGCATGTAATACGCATCGTGTGCATTGAGCCTTAGGCTTCATACATACGTTGCAAAACTTAATCCGGAAATATCGGATAAAAACCGCAGATAAACGCAAGTAAAATCCGAACTTAAAAACGTTGTTAGGTGCTGTTTTTAGTGTCGACGCGGAAATATGCGGATTATACAATTTTAACGACAGTGATGCAAAATAAATTAACGTGCTGTATAAATATAGATATTTATATATATTATTATAACAGATGACACCTTTCCATTCCGCTATAAGGAGTCATCATTTGGCTTCAAGTAACATGGCCGCCTGACTGCAGTGATGTCACAGAGCTAATATCAGGGTTGGGGGTCACTTATTATGACAGGGTGTTGTCACTGTAGCGATGTCACAGAGCTAATATCAGGTGTAAAGGTCACTTATTATGACAGGGTGTGGTCACTGCAGTGATGTCACAGAGTTAATATCAGGTGTAAAGGTCACTTATTATGACAGGGTGAGGTCACTGCAGTGATGTCACAGAGCTAATATCAGGGTTGGGGGTCACTATGAGAGGGTGATGTCACACTCACATATGATGTCATAATGACAAGAAGTTATATAATCCCTGAGTACTGTGACATCAGCGACATTTCCTGAGTTGATGCTTTTGCTGACACTTCATTTTGGTTCCGGAAGGGCGAACTAGTTTGTATTACACATCTAGTGTTTACTTCCCGAGCGTCTTATTGGTCCTTGATCAAGGCCCAATAACATCGGGGCCACCTGAGAACTTAGTTCTCGAATTTTCCATCAATCCAGCCTCAGGTAACTAAGCCATGAGTTCCCAAGAGCTGCGTCAGCTGACTGCTGACAATGATGCATGGCTGAGCCGGCCCGAAAATCAAGGTAAGTGACATGTTTGGAACTTTCCTGGGAGGGGTTATCCCTGGGGTCTGTTGGGCAATGTTTTAGTTAGACAGTGCATTTTCCATCTTCTATTTCTTTTCCTTGGGGGCGGTTTTACCGTCAGCCCAGTTCCACCCCTGCCTTGTGACATCTATACTCAGCAGCTTTACTCAGACCATAGTTGAACTGATCTTTGCAAGGGTTCCCCTCTCCCTAATTCCCATAACAGCAATAGGGTCCGTCCCTATGACCCAAAAGTAATTGATAAAAATGTGTAAAATTCTAATAAATTATAACCTGTTTATAACCTCTTTATAGGTCAGGCCATTATTCTCCAAGATTCAGGTCTTCCCAAAGAGAACAGGGAAGACCTTCTACCATCGATGATGTCACTGGGAGGAGAGAGAGACGGGTCAGAGTTCCTCTGTGGCGCAGGGGACAAGAAGAGAGCAGGGAAAGAAGCCGCTCTCCACTAAGACCCGCCCTCGCGGAGGCATCCAGAATAACAGGAGAGAGCAGCAGGGACGACGGCCGTCAGGTAAGTGGATCTGCAACCAGCACCACTGGATTTGAATTCAGACGGCCAAATGCCATTCCACCCCTCCGCAGACCCATAGAGGTACCAGCTCCGAGCAGACCTCCTGTCGTCATGACACCACTGCCACAGGCAATGCCACAGGTGCAGCCACCACCACCACCTGCACAAAATCTACCCCTGCAGGGAAGACGGCAGCCCAGGCCCAGAGGGAGAGCACAGCAAATTCAGAACCTCCCAACAAGAAATCTATCATCTCTAGAGGAGGCCGAGTCTTGTGTCATCTGCATGACTGAGTATGAGAGCGGGGAACTGGTCACACTGCTACCATGTAGCCATACCTTCCATCAGGGCTGCGTCTCTACCTGGCTCCGCACCAACCCTCAGTGCCCTCTGTGCCGTAGCCACTGCTTCCAATAAAGCACCAAAGAAACAAAACTGAAAGCTTCAAGAAGGAGGAGACGATGATGGCGCTGGCAGGAGAAGAGAACATCTTGTATTTATAGGAACACTGATCCCATCATGTGCGGTGATCCTGATAACTGCCACATCTCCAGACTCGCATGTTGTCATATATTCCATCCATTGTCAAATTATTCCTAAATATAAAAACTATTTACCATCTTTATATCTGGTGTGTAGAGTTGTTATTTACTATATATATTATTCTACACCACATCTGCTGCAGGACCTCATAATACAGAATACACACCTCAGCTGCTGCAGAACATCATAATACAGACTACAAACCTCAGCTGCTGCAGAATATCATAATACAGAATACACACCTCAGCTGCTGCAGAATATCATAATACAGAATACACACCTCAGCTGCTGCAGAACATCATAATACAGAATACACACCTCAGCTGCTGCAGAGCATCATAATACAGAATACACACCTCAGCTGCTGCAGAACATCATAATACAGAATACACACCTCAGCTGCTGCAGAACATCATAATACAGAATACACACCTCAGCTGCTGCAGAACATCATAATACAGAATACACACCTCAGCTGCTGCAGAACATCATAATACAGAATACACACCTCAGCTGCTGCAGAATATCATAATACAGAATACACACCTCAGCTGCTGCAGAACAACATAATACAGAATACACACCTCAGCTGCTGCAGAACATCATAATACAGAATACACACCTCAGCTGCTGCAGAATATCATAATACAGAATACACACCTCAGCTGCTGCAGAACATCATAATATAGAATACACACCTCAGCTGCTGCAGAACATCATAATACAGAATACACACCTCAGCTGCTGCAGAACATCATAATACTCTAGAACCTCATAACACTTACACCAGATCCTGAAGAACCTCATAATATAGACTTCAGAAGCTGCAGAACCTCATAATACACACCTCAGCTGCTGCAGAACATCATAATACTCTAGAACCTCATAACACTTACACCAGATCATGCAGAACCTCATAATATCAACTTCAGAAGCTGCAGAACCTCATAATACACACCTCAGCTGCTGTAGAACATCATAATACACACCTCAGCTGCTGCAGAACATCATAATACACACCTCAGCTGCTGCAGAACCTGAATATACACTCTTCAGCTGCTGCAGTACCTGAAAATACAGAATATATACAACAGCTGCTGCAGAACTTCATAACACCTATCTCAGCTGCTGCAGAACTTCATAATAGGGGTCCACTGCGGCCTTGTGCTTTTATATGATCACAGGTGATCTTAGGCTTGCGTGCAGCGACCATGGAAACCCATTTTATGAAGCTCTGGACGCTGCACAGATCTGGTGCTGATGTCACTTCTAGAAGCAGTGTGGATCTCTGTAGTGAGTGATATACCAGAGGACAGGGGATTGTTACACTCCATGATTCAGAACTTGGCGACCCTGCTTTGCGAGTTTGCATGGTCTACCGCTTTGTATCTTAGCTATCGTTACTCCTAAACGCTTATACTTTACAATATTAGCGCTTAACACTGATCGGGGCAGATCTAGCAGATAATGTTAACACTTACAGGTGACCGGGACAGATCAAGCAGAAAATAATAATATCACTTACAGGTGACCGGCGCAGAGCCAGCAGATAATAATAATATCACTTACAGGTCACCGGCGCAGAGCCAGCAGATAATAATAATATCACTTACAGGTCACCGGCGCAGAGCCAGCAGATAATAATAATAACACTTACAGGTCACCGGCGCAGAGCCAGCAGATAATAATAATAATAATAATAACGCTTACAGGTGACCAGGGCAGATCTAGCAGATAATAATAATAACACTTACTGGTGACCAGGGCAGATCTAGCAGATAATAATAATAACACTTACAGGTGACCAGGGCAGATCTAGCAGATAATAATAATAACACTTACAGGTGACCAGGGCAGATCTAGCAGATAATAATAACACAGGTGACCAGGGCAGATCTAGCAGATAATAATAATAACACTTACAGGTGACCAGGGCAGATCTAGTAGATAATAGTAATAACACTTACAGGTGACCAGGGCCGATCTAGCAGATAATAATAATAACACTTACAGGTGACCAGGGCAGATCTAGCAGATAATAATAATAACACTTACAGGTGACAAGTGCAGATCTAGCAGATAATAATAATAACACTTACTGGTGACCAGGGCAGATCTAGCAGATAATAATAATAATAATGCTTACAGGTGACCAGGGCAGATCTAGCAGATAATAATAATAATAATAATAATAATAACACTTACAGGTGACCAGCGCAATTCTAGTAGATAATAGTAATAACACTTAGGGTATGTTCACATGGCTTATTTACGGACGTAATTTGGGTGTTTTACGCCTCGATTTACGTCCGAAAATGCGCCTCGATAGCGTTGGCAAACATCTGCCCATTCATTACAATGGGTCTTACGATGTTCTGTGCACACGGCCATTTTTTTTACGCCCCGCTGTCAAAAGGCGGGGCGTAAAAAAGACGCCCGCGTCAAAGAAGTGCCTGTCACTTCTTCAGAAGTAAATGGAGCCGTTTTCCATGGACTCCATGGAAAACCAGCTCCATTTAACGTCCGTAATGGACGCAGAAAAAAGCGCCTCAACATGCCATTACGGCTGAAATTACGGTGCTGTTTTCTCCTGAAAACAGCCCCGTAATTTCAGCCGTTACGGACGCTGTCGTGTGAACATACCCTTACAGGTGACCGGGGCAGAGCCAGCAGATAATAATAATAATAACAACACTTAGAGTATGTTCACACGCTTAGCAAAAAACGTCTGAAAATATGGAGCTGTTTTCAAGGGAAAACGGCCTCTCATTTTCAGGCATTTTTGAAGCAACTCGTGTTTTTTCTGGCGTATTTTACTGTCGTTTGTGGAGCTGTTTTTCAATGGAGCCAATGAAAAACGCCTCCAAAAACGTCCCAAGAAATGCCCTGCACTTCTTTTGACGCGGCGTCATTTTACGCGCCGTATTTTGACAATGACGCGTAAAATTACGCCTCGTGGGAACAGAACACCGTAAATCCTATTGCAAGCAATGGGCAGATGTTTGGAGGTGTAATGGTGCAGTTTTTTGTAATGGTGCAGCTTCTCTCCAGCGTTTTAGGGTTCAGGTGGCGAAAAAATTCCAAGCGCGCTAGAGTGTGTTTTAGAGTCTATTTTACCTTTTGGGACCGAAAGTTTTGTATGGACGGACGCGGTCCGTTTAAGCATTTCGCCGTCACCGCCGGTGGTGAAAAGTGAAAAATGAAATCTTCAGGGAAGCGACCGGCGTCGTTTATGACTCCGGAAGTTTACCACTAAACGTCTAAGCAAGAAAAATGTGCAGTTTCGTGGTGGTGGCACGCACGGTTCACGCCCAGCAAAAATGTTCAAGGCACGTTGGCGAACATTTTCACAGAGTCTAAATCTAAAACGTGACCCGATTGACCCGAGCTAGGTGTCCGTTCGTTCGCCTTGCAAAGCCGAACAATACCACACCTGACTCGGTCGTCTTTTCTAAAAGCGGACTCCTCTTTTGCCCCATAAACATGGCTGAATTTCCTTATTTAGAGCTTAATATTGATCGTTTTACAAAAAGTTTTCCGTAACAGCTCAATGTGGAGTTACGAGCCCCGAAGCCATTATACGTCACCATCTGTACGCAAATCCTCGCTAGCGACGCCTGTTTCTACACACGGTTTCAATTTATTTTTATAAAAAAATTAATATCTTAAAAACTACCTCTTGAATATACCTAATATTTGTTACACATGTAGCCCTTGACACTCTGACCTATCCTAAGAAAATTCATGGTTCTGTAACGTGCGCTTGGCCCACAAAAGCTATTTTTACGCACGTTTACAATTTAGTTCTAATGAAAAAATAATGTCTTAAAAGCGAATCGCCTCAAAGCCATCAAACTTCTTACACCTGTAGCAGTTGACACTCTGACCTACCCTAAAAAATTTCAAGGGTCTGTGTAATTTACGATTTAATTCTAATAAATAAACAATATCATAAACAATAGTAGTGCAAAAGCCCTAATTTTTTATACACATCTAGCCTTTGACGCTCTGACCTACCATATAAAAACTCAGGTCAGTAGGACCGATGGAGCACGCGCAGCGGGCCATACAAATGATGCCTTTTTCACTAAAATGGGTATAAATAATCATTTTTCACAATGCTGTCCCAGAGCATTTCACAACACGCAACGAACCGCAGGTCTGATGGAATCTATCTAGGTGTCCATTCGTGCGACTTACACAGACGAATAATAAAATACCTGGCTCGGTCATTTGCTGTAAATGGGGAACCCTCTCCTGCCCCCGAAACATGGCGCAGTTCTTTCATTTATAGCTAAATTTGAGCGGTTTTAGTTAAATATTTACGTAACTGGGGTGGCGGAGTATTTAAACTAGGGCTGAGGAGGGAGGTCAATGTAGAAAAAAAAGGGGTAGCCAGGTTAGAGAGGGGTCAGACTATATTGGTGGGGGGAGAAACAGAATGTGGGGAGAGGACTAGGCAACAAGATAAGGAGATCCTTTCGTTACAAAACATCAGTGTAAATAAAAAGGCCCAAATGTCAAATCACATTTCTGATAATAAAAGTGAAAAACTGACAGGCAAGTTAAAGTGTATGTTCACAAATGCCAGAAGTCTAGCAAGCAAAATGGGGGAGCTGGAGGCCTTGATACTGGAAGAAAATATAGATATAGTTGGTGTTGCTGAAACATGGCTGGACTCTTCACATGACTGGGCTGTAAATCTACAGGGTTTTACACTTTTTCGGAAAGACAGGACAAATAGGAAAGGTGGTGGTGTATGTCTGTATGTGAGAAATGATATGAAGGCGAGTGTGAAAGAGAAAATAGTGGGTGAAGACTGTGAGGAGGTTGAAACCTTGTGGGTGGAACTAGAAAGGGAGGTAAACACTGAAAAAATTACTTTTGGTGTAATCTTTAGACCCCCCAATATAACTGAGGAGATGGAAGGTCAGCATATAAACAGATGGAGCGGGCTGCACAGGCGGGTACTGTAGTGATAATGGGAGATTTTAATTTCCGGGATATTAATTGGTGTCATGGTTCAGCTTCAACTGCAAAGGGGAGACATTTCCTCAACCTGTTGCAGGAAAATGTTATGGGCCAGTTTGTGGAAGACCCGACTAGAGGTGAAGCTCTGTCGGATCTGGTCATTTCTAATAATGCAGATCTTGTTGGGAATGTCAATGTTCGTGAAAACCTTGGTAACAGTGATCACAATATAGTTACATTTTACCTATACTGTAAAAAACAAACGCAGGCTGGGAGGGCAAAAACATTTAATTTTAAGAAAGCCAATTTCCCCAGGATGAGGGCTACAATTCAGGATATGGACTGGGAATAACTAATGTCAAATAATGGGACAAATGATAAATGGGAGATTTTCAAATCTACTTTGAGTTATTATAGTGCAAAATTTATTCCTATAGGTAACAAGTATAAACGACTCAAATTAAACCCCACATGGCTTACACCTTCTGTGAAAGGGGCAATACATGACAAAAAAAGGGCATTTAAAAAATACAAATCTGAGGGTACAGCTGTAGCCTTTGTAAAATATAAAGAGCTTAATAAAATCTGTAAAAATATAATAAAATTAGCAAAAATACAAAATGAAAGGCAGGTGGCCAAGGATAGTAAAACAAATCCCCAAAAATTCTTCAAGTATATAAATGCTAAAAAGCCAAGGTCTGAACATGTAGGACCCCTAGATAATGGTAATGGGAAGTTGATCACAGGGGATCAAGAGAAGGCAGAGTTACTAAATGGGTTCTTTAGCTCTGTATATACAACTGAAGAAAGAGCAGCTGATGTAGCCGGTGCCAGTGCTGTTAATATATCAGTTGATATACTGAATTGGATGAATGTAGAGATGGTCCAAGCTAAATTAAATAAAATAAATGTGCACAAGGCCCCGGGACCAGATGGGTTACACCCTAGAATTCTTAAAGAGCTTAGTTCAGTTATTTCTGTCCCCCTTTTCATAATATTCAGAGAATCTCTAGTGACTGGTATAGTGCCAAGGGACTGGCGCAGCGCAAATGTGGTGCCTATTTTCAAAAAGGGTTCTAGGTCTTCCCCAGGTAATTATAGACCAGTAAGCTTAACATCCATCGTGGGGAAAATGTTTGAGGGGCTATTGTGGGACTATATACAGGATTATGTGACAATAAATAGCATTATAAGTGACAGCCAGCACGGTTTTACTAAGGACAGAAGTTGTCAAACCAACCTAATCTGTTTTTATGAAGAGGTGAGCAGAAGCCTAGACAGAGGGGCCGCTGTGGATTTAGTGTTTTTGGACTTTGCAAAGGCATTTGACACTGTCCCCCATAGACGCCTAATGGGTAAATTAAGGACTATAGGTTTAGAAAATATAGTTTGTAATTGGATTGAGAATTGGCTCAAGGACCGTATCCAGAGAGTTGTGGTCAATGATTCCTACTCTGAATGGTCCCCAGTTATAAGTGGTGTACCCCAGGGTTCAGTGCTGGGACCACTATTATTCAACTT
The DNA here is from genome assembly GCF_050947455.1 of Rhinoderma darwinii. Classification (NCBI taxonomy): domain Eukaryota; kingdom Metazoa; phylum Chordata; class Amphibia; order Anura; family Rhinodermatidae; genus Rhinoderma; species Rhinoderma darwinii. The sequence goes on from NC_134695.1 coordinate 108,368,119, forward strand.
ATTTATTAATGATATAGAAGATGGGATTAATAGCACTATTTCTATTTTTGCAGATGACACCAAGCTATGTAATATAGTTCAGTCTATGGAAGATGTTCATGAATTGCAGGCAGATTTAAACAAACTAAGTGTTTGGGCATCCACTTGGCAGATGAAGTTTAATGTAGATAAATGTAAAGTTATGCATCTGGGTACGAACAACCTGCATGCATCATATGTCCTAGGGGGAGCTACACTGGCGGATTCACTTGTTGAGAAGGATCTGGGTGTACATGTAAATCATAAACTCAATAACAGCATGCAGTGTCAATCAGCTGCTTCAAAGGCCAGCAAAATATTGTCGTGTATCAAAAGAGGCATGCACTCGCGGGACAGGGATGTAATATTACCACTTTACAAAGCATTAGTGAGGCCTCATCTAGAATATGCAGTTCAGTTCTGGGCTCCAGTTCATAGAAAGGATGCCCTGGAGTTGGAAAAAATACAAAGAAGAGCAACGAAGCTAATTAGGGGCATGGAGAATTTAAGTTATGAGTAAAGATTGAAAGAATTAAACCTATTTAGCCTTGAAAAAAGACGACTAAGGGGGGACATGATTAACTTATATAAATATATTAATGGCACATACAAAAAATATGGTGAAATCCTGTTCCTTGTAAAACCCCCTCAAAAAACAAGGGGGCACTCCCTCCGTCTGGAGAAAAAAAGGTTCAAGCTGCAGAGGCGACAAGCCTTCTTTACAGTGAGAACTGTGAATCTATGGAATAGCCTACCGCAGGAGCTGGTCACAGCAGGGACAGTAGATGGCTTTAAAAAAGGGTTAGATAATTTCCTAGAACAAAAAAATATTAGCTCCTATGTGTAAAAATTTTTCCTTCCCTTTTCCCTTCCCTTGGTTGAACTTGATGGACATGTGTCTTTTTTCAGCCTTACTAACTATGTAACTGTTTATAGTGAAGTTCCGAGCCCTGGAACGTTCATGCATCACCATGTCCTGAGTATGTCTACCACAACTCATGACCCTGCGTTGTGCGGTTCGACCAGAAAAACCTTGTCACGACGGCTGTATTTTAGGCTAGTTTACAATAAAGAAACAATATCTAATAAAGAAACAATATGTGATAAACTAATCTTCCAAAAGCCGTAACATTTTATATACTCGTAGCCTTTGACACTCTTACCTACACCCTAAAAAATCAGGGCACCCAAACAAACGTAAAATTCTTGAGCAAACAAATCTCTGTGCTCAATAATTTATTGCTGTCAACCCCGGTAGTTTTTATGCCAGGCCATACAGGTGTGATGATCCCTTCCACCCAGGTTTCCGAATGCCCCATAGGCCCAACCAGCCTAGGAGAGGTTGGTCAGAACGGGCCAACCGATGGAGCTTCCCACCCGTTTGTAAATCTCTGTATTTTATTTTTTTTTTCGTTTTTTTGAGTCAACTTTAGATGGTGCAAAAGTAAAGGCCTGGCCATGACAGAGCCCATATGATGTCATGCAGATATGAGTCTCTACAGTTACCTACAAGGGAGCCTTAGCCACTCCATTTGACATTGTATAGTATCATCGTATGACATCATATTCCAGAAACATTGTTCCTAGGGGAGAACACCTTTATAAAATAGCACCCAGTGGCGCCTGACACAGGTTTTTTTTCCGTATTCTGTGTAAATTCAAAAATTTTCTTGAGAGAAAATTGGAGACATACAGAGGTACAGTGTGGCTCCATACATTTCTTGACTACTGAACTACAGTACTGTACAATTCAGAACTACTCAGTCATCTATTTTTTAATTATTAAGCTTCCTTAACCCCTTGAGGACCAAGCTCATTTTGGCCTTGAGGACCAGACCCATTTTTTCAAATCTGACATGTGTCACTTTATGTGGTAATAACTTGGCAATGCTTTTACCTATCCAAGCGATTCTGAGATTCTTTTCTCATGACATATTGTACTTTATGTTAGTGAAAAAATTTGGTCGATAAATTCATTTCTTATTTGTGAAAAACACCAAAATTTAGAGGAAATTTGAAGAAATTATGATTTTTCCAATTTTAAATGTATCTGCTTGTAAAACAGATAGTAATATTACACAAAATAGTTACTAATTAACATTTCACATATGTCTACTTTATGTTTGCATTGTTTTTTGAACGTCCTTTTATTTTTCTAGGACGTTACAAGGCTTAGAACTTTAGCAGCAATTTCTCACATTTTTAAGAAAATTTCAAAAGGCTATTTCATTCAGGGACGAGTTCTGTTCTGAAGTGGTTTTGAGGGCCCTATATATTAGAAACCCCCATAAAACAACCCGTTTTGAAAACTTCACCCCTCAATGTATTCAAAACGGCATTCAGAAAGTGTTTTAACCCTTTAGGCATTTTACAGGAATTGAAGGAATGTAGAGCTGAAATGTTCAAATTTCATTTTTTTTTTACAAAATTAATTTGTAATACATTTTTTTCTGTACCACAGAAGGTGTTACCTGAAAAATGCATCTCAATATTTATTGCCCAGGTTATGCAGTTTTTAGAAATATCCCACATGTGGCCCTAGTGCGCTAATGGACTGAAACACCGGCCTCCGAAGCAAATGAGCACCTCGTGGATTTTGAGGCCTCCTTTTTTTAGAATATATTTTAGGCACCATGTCAGGTTTGAAGAGGTCTTGTGGTGCCAAAACAGTGGAAACCCCCAAAAGTGACCCCATTTTTTAAACTACACACCTCAGGGAATTTATCTAGGGGTATAGTTAGCATTTTGACCCCACAGGTATTTTGCTATATTTATTGGAGTTAGTCTGTGAAAATGAAAATCTCGAATCTCGAAAATGTCGAATTTTTGCAAGGAATAAAAGAGAAAAAGCACCCCAACATTTGTAAAGCAATTTCTCCCGATTACGGAAATGCCCCATATGTGGTAATAAACTGCTGTTTGGACCCACAGCAGGGCTCAGAAGGGACGGAGCGCCATTTGGATTTTGGAGCGCTGATTTTACTGGAATGGTTTTCTGTGCCGTGTCACGTTTGCAACACCCTGGAGGGACCTAAACAATGGAAACCCCCAAAAGTGACCACATTTTGGAAACTACACCCCTCAAGGAATTTTTCTAGTGGTATAGTTAGCATTTTGACCCCACAGGTTTTTTGCTGAAATTATTGGAATTACTCTGTTAAGATGAAAAGAGACTTTTTTTCTGAAAAAAAACTGAATTTTCTAATTTTTATAAGGAATAAAGGAGAAAAAGCACCTCAACATTTGTAAAACAATTTCTCCTGATTAAGGCAATACCCCATATGTGGTAATAAACTGCTGTTTGGACCCACGGCAGGGCTCAGAAGGGCCGGAGCAACATTTTGATTTTGCAGCGCAGATTTTGCTGAATTGGTTTCTGGGGGCCATGTCGCATTTGCAGAGTCCCTGAAGTACCAGTACAGTAGAAATTCCCCAGGTGTGATCCCAATTTGGAGACTATACCCCTGAAAGAATTAAATTAGAGGTGTAGTGAGTATTTTGAACCCTCAGGTGTTTAATAGATTTTATTAGAATTGGTCCGTGAAAATGAAAAAAAATTATTTTTCCAATAACCTGTAGATTTAGCTCATAATTTTTCATTTCCACAAGGAATACAGGAGAAAAGACCCCCCAAAATGTGTTACACAATTTCTCCTGAGTAGGGAAATACCCCATATGTGGTTGTAAACGGCTATTTGGACATACGGCAAGGGTCTAAACAGAAAAAGCGCTATTTCATTTTTGGAGTGGAGATTTTACAAAATTTGTTTTTTACGCCATGTTGCATTGCGCAGAGGTACCAGTACAGTGAAAACTCCAGAGAAGTGACCCCTTTAAGGAAACTACACCCCTCAAAGAATTCATCTAGAAGTGTAGTGAGCATTTTGACCCCCAAAGGTTTTGCAGAAATTAGTGCACAGTGGATGTTGCCGATTGAAAATTGCCATTTTCCACAGATATGCTATTTCAGTCCCCAATGTGTTGTTCCCAGCTTGTACCACTGGAGACATACACCCCATAAATTGTTAAGCGGTTCTCCAGAGTATGGTAATACCCCATATGTGGTCATAAACTGCTGTTTGGGCACACTGCCAGGCCCAGAAGGAGCGCCATTTGGCTTTTGGAGCGCAGATTTTGCTTGGTAGTAGTTTTGTTTAGTGTTTTACTGGTGTTTCCGTTTATAATGTGGGGGCATATGTAATCTGGGCGGAGTACATCAGGGTATATGTAAACTGGGCGGAGTACATCAGGGTATATGTAAGCTGGGCGGAGTACATCAGGGTATATGTAAGCTGGGCAGAGTACATCAGGGTATATGTAAGCTGGGCGGAGTACATCAGGGTATATGTTAGCTGGGCAGAGTACATCAGGATATATGTAAGCTGGGCGGAGTACATCAGGGTATATGTAAGCTGGGCGGAGTACATCAGGATATATGTAAGCTGGGCGGATTACATCAGGGTATATGTAAACTGCGCGGAGTACATCAGGGTATATGTAAGCTGGGTGGAGTACATCAGGGTATATGTAAGCTGCGCGGAGTACATCAGGGTATATGTAAGATGGGCGGAGTACATCAGGGTATATGTAAGCTGGGCGGAGTACATCAGGGTATATGTAAGCTGGGCGGAGTACATCAGGGTATATGTAAGCTGGGCGGAGTACATCAGGGTATATGTAAACTGCGCGGAGTACATCAGGGTATATGTAAGCTGGGCGGAGTACATCAGGGTATATGTAAGCTGGGCGGAGTACATCAGGGTATATGTAAGCTGCGCAGAGTACATCAGGGTATATGTAAGCTGCACGGAGTGCATCAGGGTATATGTAAGCTGGGCGGAGTGCAACAGGTCATATAGGATGATGTAATAATGGGGAGAATGAATAATAAAATTAATTATCCATGGATAGTGACATACGCTTTGAACCAATCCTTTATGCACAGGCCGGATTATTGGGTGCAGGAGTCACACTTCTAAAGGGTGTCTGTGGTGTTGTACAAAATATCCGCACTCCAGCATTGCCTAATCTTTGACTTCTTCACTAGCCCCATATGTAGCACAGACCCCAAAATGTCATAGTTTCCGCTGCATTTAGAGGGTCTACCAGTGAGGGCTGCAAATGATGACGTGGGGTTTTAGGTGAAGCACTGCTGCACATATAAATTAGTTTGGGCCGTCGTTCTGCATTATTGCGTTCCAAGAGTCATAACTTTTTATTTTTCCGTTGACGAGCTGTGTGAGTGCTTGATTTTCATGGGACGAGCTGTAGTTTTTATTAGTATCATTTTGGGGTACATGAGATAATTTGATCAGTTTTTTTTATAATTTTTTAACGGCGTTCTCTGTGCAGTATAAACAACATGTTTACTTTATTCTGCGGTTCGATACGATTATGGCAATACCAAATGTATATTGTTTTTATATGATTTACTACTTTTACACAATAAAAACACTTTTTTCTAAATAAAATGTTTTAGTGTCACCATATCCTGAGAGCCATAACTTTTTTATTTTTTTGTCGACGGAGCTTTGTGAGGGCTTGTTTTTTGCGTGACACACTGTAGTTTTTATTTGTACCATGTTTGGCTGTGCGCGACTTTTTGATCACTTTTTATTCCATTTTTTTGGAAACAACGTGACCAAAAAAGGAAATTCTGACATTGTTTTTTATTGTATTTTTTTTACGGTGTTCACCGTGCGGGATAAATAATATGATATTTTTTTAGGTCAGGCCGAAACAAACGCGATAGGCGATACCTATTATGTCTAGTTGTTTGTTTTTTTTTCGTTTTTTTCTAATTATAAAGGACTTGATCAGGGAAACAAGGTGATTATTGTTTTTATTACGTAAAACGTTTATTTATTTGTCTAAAACTTTTTTTTTTTTCACTTTTTATTTTACACTTACTAGGAGACTGGAAGATCTGATCTTCTGATCCCCTGTACAATACACTGCACTACTTCTGTATGTACTTGTGTAGTGCAGTGTATTGTAACTGTCACTTTACAACTGACAGTTGAGCCTATTACATCCTGCCTTGGGCAGGACCTAATAGGCTCCCGTACCTGGCAACCAGGAAGCCATTGCTAGGCTTCCTGGTTGCCATTGCAACCATCAGAACCCCGTGATTTTTTGCGGGGGGGGGGCAATGGGGTGCAGAGTGAGCCTCCTCCCTCTGTATCAATCACTTAAATGCCGCTGTCGCTATTGACAGCGGCATTTAAGGGGTTAAACTACAGCGTTCGTAGAGAACAGTGATCACTGTTGTTGGAGTGGGATGTGGGCTGTATATTACAGCCGACGCCCGATGAATATGGAGCGAGCACAGCTCCTGTGCCCGCTTCATCCTCAGGGCGTTACTATACGCCCATTTTCGGGAAGGGGTTAATAAAAATAGTGGGTTTTTTTTTACACAGCTTTCTCTGATCTCCTCACGGATCTCACAGAAATGAGGAGATCAGAGAAAGTGATAGGAGCTTTCTCCTGTTGACGACGTCACAGACGGCTGTGATTGGTCAGTCTCTGAAGACTGACCAATCACAGCAATCGCCGGCATGGGGGCCTGCTAATTGGTCCCCAGGCCGGTAACAGAGACGGTTAGCTGTCAATTTTTTTTATATTTTTATGTCGGTTCTGGGGTCCATGTTTAAGGTGGACGAGGCTATTCAAAAGTGTGGCGTGTGGCGCAGCACAATGTAGTTACACCCCTGTGTGTAAATATTATTCTAGTTCTATATGTAACCCATTTATTCATTTTACACTTACCTTTGCAGTCTTCTCTTCTCTTCAGCAGGGGGGCATCAAGCTCACAAGCGCTTACCACACACTGAAGCTGAGCCGCTCCCTCTGCCCTATCCAGACACAGCAGTTGGCGTCGCTGGCATTGCTCTTCAGCGCTTTGGACCTTTAGAAATAATAAAAATTATTAAGTGAAAGAAAAAATAAATATATATACATTTTATAAAGAGCTTCGTCATTAGCTCTACAGAGTTTTAAACGTTATGGTTAACGCTTATGACGTTGAGCGTGACGTCAAGATGTGCTAGATTGCAGCATGAGACCGCTCGGCAATGTAAATACACCCCAGCCAGACGCACACTGGAGCTGCTGCTTACTGGTTAAAAAGCAACCATTCAGTCCAAAAAAACAACAAATTAAATACTGCAAAATTATTGATAACTTACCTGCTGGCCTCACTTGCTTCTGGTTCTGCTTACTCATTCCGTTCCCCGTTTTCCAGAATCCAAGATAGCTGGTGCTGTCTCAGACTTGTATATAGAAAGCATTACCTGCAAATCTGAGACATGCACCTTCTTCACTGCTCTCAAAATGACAAGCACCGATGTTGTCAGCGCTGTGTCCATCTCTTATGATACTTGTCCTGCTGGCTTCTTGACAGGGGTTCCGGCTGCAGCAACATCCTCATTGACAGCGTGTCAGTGGAGGACGGAGCAAGACCGCGCCAGGGTTGGCATGAATCATCTCCTATTTCCTACATAATCTGATCAGTGCTGTGATGTAGATAACAACAGTGGTTTTTATTTTGAAAAACGATAATTTTTGACCCAGTTATGAACAATTTTAAATTTATGCTAATTAGTTTCTTAATAGACAACTGGGCGCTTTTTAACTTTTTACCAACTGGGCGTTGTGGAGTGAAGTGTATGACGCTGACCAATCAGTGACCAATCAGCATCATACACTTCTCATCGTTCTAGCCCAGCTTCTTTCGCTGCACAGCGTGACCTCGCGAGATCACGCTGTGATGTGAGTAAGTCCCACAGAAACTTTACCGAAGTTGTGGCAGCGTGAATAGACATCCCGTCCTCGCTGGAGGTGATGTCTATTCACTCTCAAGACACTTTGGTAAAGTTAATGTGGGAGTATGTGACAGCACAGCGAGATCACGCTGTGCAGTGAAAGTAGCTGGGCTGGAACGATGAGAAGTGTATGACGCTGATTGGTCACTGATTGGCCAGCGTCATACACTTCTCTGTACAACGCCCAGTTGTCTATTAAGAAACTAATTAGCATAAATCTCAAATTGTTCATAAAAACCACTGTTATCTACATTACAGCGCCGATCACATTATGTAGGAGAGAGGGCACTTATAATGTGGTGACAGAGCCTCTTTAAGTATATCACATTGTATGCTTGTAACGGTCTTATATGTTTTATTGTCTGTTTTTTTTAAGGTTTCCGTGTCTTGGACTACGTTGGATTGTCGTGGGATCAAATTTTTACCAATAAAATGGTCAAAGTGGGCTGTAGGGGGGGGGCAGTTTATTTCAATAAAGTGTTTTTTATATTTTTTTCAACTGTGTAACAGAACTAGTAATCAATGTGTCTGACTGACACCTCTCCAATTGCTAGGGCTTGGTGTCAGTCAGTGATGGGCTATGTCCACCTTTGGCTGACACTAATCCCTCCAATTAACTCAGTACCCAACGCACCAGGGGTACTGGGAAGAGGCGAGAACCATCAGGCGCGGCCCAAGCAACGTAATGGGCAGCCGCAGGCTGGTGTTTTTAGGATGGGAGGGGACCAATAGCCATGGACCTTCCCATCCGGATAATCAGACTGCAGCTATTGATTTTCTCCATGTTTTTTTATTTTTAATATATATATATTTTTGTATTTATAGCATAGTGTAATGCTTTTCTTAAAAAAATCTAAATGATTAAACAAAAAAACATGTGGGGTCCTCCTATTTCTCTATCCTGCCAAGAAAAACCAACAACCGCAGCTTGAAATTATCAGGATGGGTAGGTCCATGGCTATTGGTTCCCTCCAATCCTAAAAACACCAGCCTCTGGCCATCCCAGGGGCCACCCAATAGTCCTCGGCTCTTCCCAGTACCCCTGGTGCGTTGGGTACTGGAGAAAAGGGGTTGGTGTCAGCCGAAAGTGGACATAGCACACCTCTGGCTGACACCAAACCCTAGCAATTGTAATGGAGAGGTGTCAGTCAGACACCTCGATTACTAGTTCTGTTATACAGTGGAAAAATGTATAAAAAATACTTAATTGAAATAAACTGCGTCCCCCTACAGCCCGCTTTGATAATTTTATTGGTAAAAATTCGATCCTACGACGATCTTACATAGTCAAAGATACTAAAACCTGTAAAAAAAACACAGACAATAAAACATATAAGACCGTTACGAGCATACAATGTTATATACCTACATACAGAAGATGATTCATGCCAACCCTGGCGCTGTCAGTGAGGATGTTGCTGCAGACGGAACCCCTTTCAAGAAGCCAGATGTGTCAGAAGAGATGGACACAAAGATTCCGAGAGCAGTGACGGAGGTGGCGGCATGTCTCAGACTGGCAGGCAATGCTTTCTATATGCAAGTCTGAGACAGTAGCAGCCATCTTGGATCCCGGACAACTGGGACCAGAACGAGGGAACGGAGCGGCAAGCAAGAAAGGGAGGCCAGCAGGTGGGTTAACAATAATTTTACAGTTTAATTGTTTTTTTTTTGTGTTCATAAGAACGAGGGTCCCAAACCCCCAGATCCTCCTCACTGCACCCCCCACAGTGAGGGGAACATTGAATTGAGCGGCGGTCAAGCGTGCACGCTTCCATTTCATTCAAAGTGTATGGGAATGACAGAAACAGCAGCATACATGCTTGACCACCACTCCGTACAAGCTCCGCCTGCATGGGAGTGCAAGTTTTATTTTACTCAAAATGCCCAAAATGTAGGGCTGGGTTCACACCTGCATTCAACTTTCTGTTATTCTCCTCTGTCAGAGCAGAGCAATGGAAAAATAAGAAGCACCTGTTCCGCTGCACAAAAGACAACACCTGCCGCTAACGAAACCCATTGACTTTGATGGGTTTTGTCGGATTTCCATTGGGGTGTCGGTTGTTTTAACGAAAACAATAGTGCAGCATGCTGCACTACAGTATCCAGTATTCTCTGTCAGATCTGCAACGGAGCCTCCAACGCAGCTGTGAACAAAGCCTCAGGCTGGACTCACACGAGCGTGTTCGGTCCGTAAAGGACGGAACGTATTTCGGCCGCAAGTCCCGGACCGAACACAGTGCAGGGAGCCGGGCTCCTAGCATCATAGTTATGTACGACGCTAGGAGTCCCTGCCTCGCTGCGGGACAACTGTCCCGTACTGTAATCATGTTTTCAGAACGGGACAGTAGTTCCACGGAGAGGCAGGGACTCCTAGCATCGTACAAAACTATGATGCTAGGAGCCCGGCTCCCTGCACTGTGTTCGGTCCGGGACTTGCGGCCGAAAAATGTTCCGTCCTTTACGGATCGAACATGCTCGTGTGAACCCAGCCTCACACAAAAGTTTTGTATTTTTTTAAGCTGGTTCACAGAAAAAAATAATTGCAAATTCTACTGAACCAACTGCCTATTTAGAGACAGGCAGCAGCTCCAGGAGCGCATCATAAGGGTAGGAACACACTAGGCGGATATTACATAGTTACATAGTTACATAGTTAGTACGGCTGAAAAAAGACACATGTCCATCAAGTTCAACCAAGGGAAGGGAAAAGGGAAGGAAAAATTTCTACACATAGGAGCTAATATTTTTTTGTTCTAGGAAATTATCTAACCCTTTTTTAAAGCCATCTACTGTCCCTGCTGTGACAGCTCCTGCGGTAGACTAATCCATAAATTCACCGTTCTTACTGTAAAGAAGCCTTGTCGCCTCTGCAGCTTGAACCTTTTTTTCTCCAGACGGAGGGAGTGCCCCCTTGTTTTTTGAGGGGGTTTTACAAGGAACAGGATTTCACCATATTTTTTGTATGTGCTATTAATATATTTATATAAGTTAATCATGTCCCCCCTTAGTCGTCTTTTTTCAAGGCTAAATAGGTTTAATTCTTTCAATCTTTCCTCATAACTTAAATTCTCCATGCCCCTTATTAGCTTCGTTGCTCTTCTTTGTATTTTTTCCAACTCCAGGGCATCCTTTCTATGAACTGGAGCCCAGAACTGAACTGCATATTCTAGATGAGGCCTCACTAATGCTTTGTAAAGTGGTAATATTACATCCCTGTCCCGCGAGTCCATGCCTCTTTTAATACACGACAATATCCTGCTAGCCTTTGAAGCAGCTGATTGACACTGCATGCTGTTATTGAGTTTATGATTTACAAGTACACCCAGATCCTTCTCAACAAGTGAATCCGCCAGTGTAGCTCCCCCTAGGACATATGATGCATGCAGGTTGTTGGTACCCAGATGCATAACTTTACATTTATCTACATTAAACTTCATCTGCCAAGTGGACGCCCAAACACTTAGTTTGTTTAAATCTGCCTGTAATTCATGAACATCTTCCATAGTCTGAACTATATTACATAGCTTGGTGTCATCTGCAAAAATAGAAATAGTGCTATTAATCCCATCCTCTATATCATTAATAAATAAGTTGAATAATAGTGGTCCCAGCACTGAACCCTGGGGTACACCACTTATAACCGGTGACCATTCAGAGAAGGAATCATTGACCACAACTCTCTGGATACGGTCCTTGAGCCAATTCTCAATCCAATTACAAACTATATTTTCTAAACCTATAGTCCTTAATTTACCCATTAGGCGTCTATGGGGGACAGTGTCAAATGCCTTTGCAAAGTCCAAAAACACTAAATCCACAGCGGCCCCTCTGTCTAGACTTCTGCTCACCTCTTCATAAAAACAGATTAGGTTGGTTTGACAACTTCTGTCCTTAGTAAAACCGTGCTGGCAGTCACTTATAATACTATTTATTGTCACATAATCCTGTATATAGTCCCTCAATAGCCCCTCAAACATTTTCCCCACGATGGATGTTAAGCTTACTGGTCTATAATTACCCGGGGAAGACCTAGAGCCCTTTTTGAAAATAGGCACCACATTTGCGCTGCGCCAGTCCCTTGGCACTATACCAGTCACTAGAGATTCTCTGAATATTATGAAAAGGGGGACAGAAATAACTGAACTAAGCTCTTTAAGAATTCTAGGGTGTAACCCATCTGGTCCCGGGGCCTTGTGCACATTTATTTTATTTAATTTAGCTTGGACCATCTCTACATTCATCCAATTCAGTATATCAACTGATATATTAACAGCACTGGCACCGGCTACATCAGCTGCTCCTTCTTCAGTTGTATATACAGAGCTAAAGAACCCATTTAGTAACTCTGCCTTCTCTTGATCCCCTGTGATCAACTCCCCATTACCATTATCTAGGGGTCCTACATGTTCAGACCTGGGCTTTTTTGCATTTATATGCTTGAAGAATTTTTTGGGATTTGTTTTACTATCCCTGGCCACCTGCCTTTCATTTTGTATTTTTGCTAATTTTATTACATTTTTACAGATTTTATTAAGCTCTTTATATTTTACAAAGGCTACAGCTGTAACCTCAGATTTGTATTTTTTAAGTGCCCTTTTTTTGTCATGTATTGCCCCTTTCACAGAAGGTGTAAGCCATGTGGGGTTTAATTTGAGTCGTTTATACTTGTTACCCGTAGGAATAAATTTTGCACTATAATAACTCAAAGTAGATTTGAAAATCTCCCATTTATCATTTGTTCCATTATTTGACATTAGTTCTTCCCAGTCCATATCCTGAATTGCAGCCCTCATCCTGGGGAAATTGGCTTTCTTAAAATTAAATGTTTTTGCCCTCCCAGCCTGCGTTTGTTTTTTACAGTATAGGTAAAATGTAACTATATTGTGATCACTGTTACCGAGGTTTTCACGAACATTGACATTCCCAACAAGATCTGCATTATTAGAAATGACCAGATCCAACAGAGCTTCACCTCTAGTCGGGTCTTCCACAAACTGGCCCATAAAACTACACAGCTTATCCACCCCGGTAGCTGCAGGGAATTCCGCCAGCAAAACCGCACCAAATAGTGGTGCAGGTTTCATGAGGCATGTCCGCTACGGGAATCCTGCAGGGAAAAAAAAGTTTAGACTTGCCCCGGCCATAGTTTAGGCAACGCGTCTCTCTCTTCTGAACGAAGCCCGGCCTCCTGGGATGACGCTGTAGACCATGTGACCACTGCAGCAGTCACATGGGATGAAACGTCATGACAGGAGGCCGGGCTGCGCTAAGAATAGAGTATTGCGTCACCAGGACTACGGCCGGGGTAAGTCTAAACTTTTTTATAAATTCAAAAAAATACCTTTTTTTTTTCTCATTTGTGATTTTTGAGGCAGAAGCGCAGCATTTCCGCAACAGAGGAGCAGCGATTCCACAGAATAAATTGACATGCTGCGGCTTAAAAAACCACACTGCAGGTCAAATTTTTGCAGCGTGTGGATGAGATTTGTTCACATCTCATCCACTCTGCTGCGACTGTTATACGCTGCGGATTTTCCGCAATAAATTCCACAGTGTTCATGCCTAGTGTGTTTCTACCCTAACAATAAGGCCCAGTTCACAGAGTTTTTGGGCCTTGATATTGACTCGGACACTGCGTCGGAATCAGGGCGAAAAAACATCTAAAACCGCCTCCCATTGATTTAATCTGAAATCAATGGGAGCCAGTCGCGGAAAAAATAAAAAGCAGCATGTCCTTTCTTGCCGCGGTTCCGCCTCTGACCTCCCATCAAAATCAATGGGAGACAGAAAATGCATTTTTCGCTGCATTTTTTGTCTGCTGTCCTTAATCGCCGCAGGCAAAAAACGCAGCAAAAAACGCGGCAAGCTAGTGTGGGCAGGTCAAAATCTGCCTCAAAATTCTTTAAGGAATATTGAGGCAGATTTTTTCTGCCTGCAAAATACTCTGTGTGAACAGGGACATACATAATCAGCACTTTGAGACACTTTACTCACTGTGTCAGAAGAGCTGCTGGCTTCCACTCCAGTCCTCGTTGTCAGGCGATGTCTTCCAGGTCTAGTCTTCAAGGCGATGTCTTCGGTCCAGACGACCAGTCCTTCACCTCCAGCGAGGCTCCAGAAAATGGCGGGGATCATAGAACGCCTGCCGCCGCGCTACATTTGGACTCCTCCCCCTCTCCTTACGCAGCTACGCGGAGGAGAAGGACGACGAGGCTTAGGAGGCGGAGGAGGAGGAGGAGGACGAGGCTTAGGAGGCGGAGGAGGAGAAGGAGGAGGACGAGGCTTAGGAGGAGGAGGAGGACGAAGCTTAGGAGGCGGAGGAGGACGAGGCTTAGGAGGCGGGGGAGGAGGAGGAGGCTTAGGAGGCGGAGGAGCAGGACGAGGCTTAGGCGGAGGAGGACGAGGCTTAGGAGGCGGAGGAGGAGGACGAGGCTTAGGAGGCGGAGGAGGCGGAGGAGGAGGACGACGAGGCTTAGGAGGAGGAGGAGGACGAAGCTTAGGAGGCGGAGGAGGACGAGGCTTAGGAGGCGGGGGAGGAGGAGGAGGCTTAGGAGACGGAGGAGGACAAGGCTTAGGAGGCAGAGGAGGCTTAGGAGGCAGAGGAGGACGAACTTAGGAGGCGGAGGAGGTGGAGGAGAAGGCGGCCTAGGAGGCGGAGGAGGAGGAGGCGGAGGAGGAGGAGGACGAGGCTTATGAAGCGAAGGAGGCGGAGGAGGATGAGGCTTAGGAGGCGGAGGAGGACGAGTAGGAGGAGGAGGCGACGGCTTAGGAGGCGGAGGAGGAGGAGGCGGCGGCGGCTTAGGAGGCGGAGGAGGAGGAGGTAGAGGCTTAGGAGGCGGAGGAGGGCGAGGCTTAGGAGGCGGAGGAGGACGAGGACAAGAAGGAGGAGGAGAAGGAGGAGGAGAAGGAGGAGGAGGCGGCTTAGGAGGCGGAGCAGGAGGCAGAGGAGGAGGACGAGGCTTAGGAGGAGGAGGAGAAGGTGGAGGATGAGGTTTAGGAGGAGGAGGAGGCGGCCCAGGTAAGCTCTCTCTGCGTCGCTGTCCTTGTGTGCCCGTTGGTGCATCTGGTTCGCGGGTGTGCGCTCCGGTGCTCGCGGTTGCGCGAGCGGGCGGTGCTTTACGGCCCCCACGACGAGAGGGGGGGCCCACAGCTCACGACATTACTTTGGTGAAAAGAACAGGCCCCATTGCAGGGGCCTATTTTTTCTACCAAATGCAAGTCGTGGCAGTTGCCGGGCCCCCCTTTCAATTAGGTTTGGCCGGGCACCTTACAGAAGTACCCATAATACCCCCCTGATGGCGGCCCTGACCTCATTGCCAGAAACTATTGGTAAAAGGGAACCTGTCACCAGCATTTTACTGATTAAACCAGCAATACCAGGGGGTAGTGGGTGAAATATCATTTCTATTTAACCTAAAATTGTCTTCTTAGTCGGCTCTGTAGCTTTAGTATTCAGTTTTTGAGTTATCTTCATTCCTCAAGTCTTTCCGCGTTTACCCCGCCTCTTTACTTTTGATGGACAGCTCCTCGCCTTCCCCAGCACACAAAATCCTGCACTTGTGCGTTGATGTCCTCTTCCGGGGTGAGCGTACAACGGGACACCGAATTATTACAATAAAAGACGCAACATGTTTACAGACCGTTATTTACAGTCGGAGGAGGAGTTTAGGAGAGGGGATAACGGCAATGAAATTTTGATAGCAGCAGCCAGTAAGGGATAAGTAAAGTTCAATAGGTGAAATGCTGGTGACGGGTTCGACTTACCATCAGGGGTGCTCAGGGATATGCCGCTAATCCCCAAGTCAAGACTAGCTAGGAGGTCAAGGCTTCCTGAGCCCTGCTCACACCATAGTCAGGAGCCCCCCAGCTTGACTGTCTGATTTGGGACAGGTAGTGGCTCAATTACTGGCTGGTGTTAGAGAGGCTTTGGTGCAGCGTGAGGTCCCACCACCTGTGGTCCCCCTTGCTCCTTCTCCTGTGGCGGCATGGTACGGTTCGTTATCTGGGGCTGTTGCGCTAGGTTCTAAAGTCACTGGGAGTGCTGGTGGGTCTGGCGCTCCTGTTGCGGTTCAACTGCATGGGGTTCGGTTAGCCAAATGTTTGTTTTGAGAGCTCCCTTAAGACAGAGATTAGAGATCGTATTTGGCGTGATGAATATGTTGAGTTTTTGTCTCTTTTGCCGTTAGAGAAATTAAATTTGAATAGAGGAAAGTCTGACGAGAGTAAGGCTGGATTCACACGAGCACATTACGTCTGTAATGGACGGAACAAATTTTGGCCGCAAGTCCCGAACCGAACACACTGCTGGGAGCCAAAATAAGTGTCAGACAATATTAGCACCATACAATACAATACAATACAATACAATACAATACAATACAATACTGCTGTAGTACAGTGCCCTAATAATACAGTGTACTTAACACTAAATGAAATTTACTACATATTTCAAGGAATTTTCCAGGAACATTTAAATGGGTTTATATGGCCTCAAAATATAAAAAAAAAAAAACAACTTTACAATATACTGATGTTCTCCTTTCCAGGCTGTATCACGTGCTTGTATTGTCAGGTCAGTTTGATCGCTGTTGTATCTGATCCCATCAGAGGAAAGCAGGAAAAACCTTCCCACATCTCTCCCTTATGGAAAAGTTTTCCCTTCATTCCACTAATGGGAACCATATAAAAAATACACAATGCGCACATTGCCTAATACGACAGAATACATACAGGAGAAAATAAGAAAACAGCGTCTAAGCTTTACAATATAGTACTGGGGGGGATTGTGTACAAAAAGGAAAAATAAGTTGTACGGCCACCAAGACGAGCTGGAGATCCTTCAGCTTCAATTAGAGTATGTTCACATGTGGATTTCAACCACATTTATTAAATTGGCATTAGAATTTTAGTGATCTGAATAGTAATCTGAAAATTGGTAACTGTTTCCCTGTCATTTTTTTTTTCATTTTTCAAAGGCTTAATTTATAATTTAGCAAAAAAAAAAACGGACAAAAATACTGCAAAGCAGGAAAAGCAAATAATAACACATTAAATGTTATTGAACCAACAAACCCAACCAGTCACACAGAGGCATCCATTTCCTCATCTAAGGCTTCGTTCACATCTGTGTCAGGACTCTGTTCATGGGTTCTGTTGAACCTTTCCGTCAGAGGAATCCATGAATGGAATTTGCATCACAATGGATTTCAATGGTGACGGATCCGGTGCAAATGGTTTCCATTTATCACGTTTGTGTGAGGGTTCCATCGTTTTGACAGAATGAATAGCAGAGTCGACTACGGTATTTATTCAGTCAAAATAACGGAACCCTTACACAACGGTGATAAACGGAAACCATTTTCACAGAATCCGTCACCATTAAAATCAATGCTGATGCAAACAGAAACCTATGGTTTCAGTTTGGAGTCAGTTCATGGGTTCCCCTGACGGAAAGGTCCGACGGAACCCATAAACGGAGTCCCAACGCCGATGTGAACGAAGCCTTAGTTATGAGGATTAGAGATGAGCGAACCGGGACAACCGAACCCGGTTTCGGTCCGAACTTCCGGAAAAGTTCGGTTCGCAGCGAATCCGAACTTCACCGGGTTCGGCCGAACCCGTTTTGACCGAACCCGGTCAAAAATATTATACAAATCGGCAGCCACTTATCTTTATCAATCACTAATAGAGAAAAGAGGCTGCTGATTAAAAATAAAATAAAAAGCATTTCATACGTACCCGGTCGTTGTCTTGGTGACGAGTCCCTCTTCTACCTCCAGTCCGACCTTCTTATCTGACACGGCAGCCTGTGATTGGCTGCAGAGGCCTCTGCAGCCTGTGATTGGCTGCAGAGGCCTCTGCAGCCTCTGATTGTCTGCAGCGGTCACATGGGCTGTGTCGTCATTCAAGAAGGTCGGGCCGGATGTCGAGAGGGACGCGTCACCAAGGCAACGGCCAGGAGACCGGACTGGAGGAAGCAGAAAGTTCTCGGCAAGTATGAACGTCTTTTTTTTTTACAGGTACTCTATATTGTGATCGGTAGTCACTGTCCAGGGTGCTGAAACAGTTACTGCCGATCAGTTAACTCTTTCAGCACCCTGGACAGTGACTATTTACTGACGTCGCCTAGCAACGCTACCGTAATGACGGGTGCACACATGTAGCCACCCGTCATTACGGGTAATATATTTTATAATGGGAGCACGGCTCGGAAAAACGACCGGCTGCCCGTGGCCGGCCGCGCTCATCTCCTTAAATACTCTGTGCTGCCTTAAATTCTGTGGTCAGGTCAGGATCCTGTTTCTTTTAAATTCTGCTGGGGAACCCGCTCGATCCACTATATAAGGCTGCGCTACAGTGCAGCATTTAAAAGAAACAGGATCCTGACCTGTCCATAGAGTTTAAGGCAGCACAGAGTATTTCAGGAGATGAGCATGCAGATTCAGTGCTGCTGTGAACTCTGTTCTTACCATTATGTAGCTCAGTTGTACCTCTCCTCCACTCCTGTCCTCAATAACACCTTCACATGATTGGCAAGTCACCACGTAATGGTAAGAGCAGAGTTCACAGCAGCACAGAGTATTTCAGGAGATGAGCGTGCGGATCTTGTGCGGGGTGGTGACTTGCCAATCATGTGAAGGTGTTATTGAGGACAGGAGTGGAGGAGAGGTAACAGACTGAGCTACGTAATGGTAAGAGCAGAGTTCACAGCAGCACAGAGTATTTCAGGAGATGAGCGTGCAGATTCAGTGCTGCTGTGAACTCTGTTCTTACCATTATGTAGCTCAGTTGTACCTCTCCTCCACTCCTGTCCTCAATAACACCTTCACATGATTGGCAAGTCACCACGTAATGGTAAGAGCAGAGTTCACAGCAGCACAGAGTATTTCAGGAGATGAGCGTGCGGATCTTGTGCGGGGTGGTGACTTGCCAATCATGTGAAGGTGTTATTGAGGACAGGAGTGGAGGAGAGGTAACAGACTGAGCTACGTAATGGTAAGAGCAGAGTTCATAGCAGCACAGAGTATTTCAGGAGATGAGCGTGCAGATTCAGTGCTGCTGTGAACTCTGCTCTTACCATTACGTAGCTCAGTCTGTTACCTCCCCTCCACTCCTGTCCTCAATAACACCTTCACATGATTGGCAAGTCACCACCCCGCACAAGATCCGCACGCTCATCTCCTGAAATACTCTGTGCTGCTGTGAACTGTGCGTGTGTGTGTGTGTGTAGATGTTTGTGTGTGTGTGTGTGTGTGTGTTTTTCTATATGTGTGTTTGTGTATATGTGTGTATATGGGTGTGTGTTTGTGTGTTTATGTGTGTGTGTTTGTGTATATATGGGTGTGTTTGTGTATATGTGTTTGTGTATATGTTTGTGTGTGTGGGTCTGTTTGTGTACATGTGTGTGTTTGTGTATATGTGTGTGTTTGTGTATATGTGTGTGTTTGGGTATGTGTGTTTTTGTTTGTATATGTGTTTGTGTATATGTGTTAGTTCGTGTATAAGTGTGTGTATATATGTGTGTGTATATGTGTGTGTGTTTGTCTCTTTGTGTGTGTGTGTTTGTGTATATCTTGTTGTGTTTGTGTATAACTGTGTATATGTGTTTGTGTATATGTGTGTGTGTGTTTGTGTATATGTGTGTGTTCGTGTATATGTGTGTGTTTGGATATGTGTGTTTTTGTTTGTATATGTGTGAGTTCGTGTATATGTGTGTGTGTTTGTCTGTTTATGTGTGTGTGTGTGTATATCTTGTTGTGTTTGTGTATATATGTGTGTGTTTGTGTATGGTTGTTTGTTTGTGTGTGCGTGCGTGTATATATGTGTGTAGGTGAGTAGAAGTATTGTTATTGTTCACATTGATAACTGTTTTTTTATGTTGTTGCAGATTTTGATGTACCGATTGGACTACATCTTCGATTCGTTGGACTACTGCGTAGATCTAAGTTTTTTCAAATTTTAATAAAATGGTTAACGAGGGTTTTGTTGGGGATTTCTTATTTCAATAAAAAAGAATAGTCTTTGTGTTTTTTTTTAAACTTTATTAGTGCCTAGATAATGGCAGTTGGCTGATTGACAGCGTCCATTATTAAGGCGGTACTTAGTGTTAGCCGGTGAAGAGGCTAGCACTAACCACCCATTATTACCCCGGTACCCACCACCACCAGGGGTGCCGGGAAGAGCTTGGTACGATCCAGTACCCGACCATCTGTTGTGATGGTCGGGTACTGGGGCGGCCGTAGGCTGGTATTATGAGGCTGGGAAGGGCCAAAAACAGTGGACCTTCCCACCCTTGTAATGCTAGGCTGCTGCTGCAGTGTTGTATCGGGCTGGTTATAAAAATGGGGGGGACCCCCACGTCGTTTTTTTTTTTTTATTTAACAAATTTAACAATAGACGGGTCCCCCACATTTTTAATAATCAGCCATATACAAGGCCGCAGCAGTCTGGCATTACATGGGTGGGAAAGGCCACTGGTTTTGTCCATTCCCAGGCTAATAACACTGTGTTGTATGTGGCTGGTTATGATAAATTGGGTGGAACCCCATGTCTTTTTTTAAAAAAAATAAAAAAAAATAATTAAAAAAAATGACATGGGGTCCCCCCCACTTTTATAACCAGCCAGATACAACACAGCAGCAGCAGCCTAGCATTACAAGGGTGGGAAGGTCCACTGTTTTTGGCCCTTCCCAGCCTCATAATACCAGCCTGCGGCCGCCCCAGAGCCCGACCATCACAACAGATGGTCGGGTACTGGATCGTACCTAGCTCTTCCCGGCACCCCTGGTGGTGGTGGGTACCGGGGTAATAATAGTGTTTAGTGTTAGCCTCTGCACCGGCTAACACTAAACCTCGCCTTAGTAATGGATGTTGTCACTCAGACAGCGGCCATTACTAAAGTGGTAGTAATAAAATTTGAAAAGAAAAAGACAAAGATATAGATAAAAAAATATTTTATTGAAATAAAGTACCCCCAACACAACCCTCATTAACCATTTGATTGTAGAAAAAAAAAACGTCATCTAAGTAGTCCTCGAAACCGACGTAGTCCAAACACCAAACCTGTAAAAAAAAAGAAAAAATAAAAATTAAATAAAACATGTTGTAGGCTTAGATTCAGTTTAATGTGTGATACTGACTGTTATACCATGTATAGAAGCCTGTCGCGAAGTTGACTTAGATACAGGGCGCCAGCAGACAGTATTATACATGGCCATACAGACATATATACAAACAAACATACATGCAAACATACATACATACATATATACAAACATACATACATGCATACATACATACATATATATATATATATACAAGCATGCACATATATACATGCAAATATACATACATGCAAACTATCATACATACATACATACATGCATACACACACACACATTAAAACATACATACATACATACAAACAAACATGCAAAGATACATTCATACATACAAGCATGCACAAATATACATGCAAACATAATTACATGCAAACATAATTACATACATGCACATATATAAACATACATGCAAACATACATGCAAAAATAAAAACATGCAAACATACATACATGCACATATATACATACATACATACATACATGCCAACATACATACATGCAAACATACATACATACATACATACATGCAAACATACATACATACATGCAAATATATACATGCAAATATACATACAAACATGCACATATATACATACATGCCAACATACATGCAAACATACATGCACATATATATATACATACATACATACATACAACATACATACATGCAAACATACATACATGCAAACATACATACATACATAAAAACATACATACATGCAAACATACATAGATACATGCAAATATATACATGCAAATATACATGCAAACATGCACATATATACACACATGCATGACAACATACATACATACATACATACATACATGACAACATACATACATGCAAACATACATGCAAACATACATACAAACATACATACATACATGGAGACCTAATCAGAAAAAAGCTATAAAAAGTTAGAAGTGGAACACAATACCTGTTAAGGACATGATAGTGGGAGGATAGGACACCTGGACAAGGTTGTGAAACGCGTGTCGAGGTGCTTGGTGTCCAGGTGTCCTATCCTCCCACTATCATGTCCTTAACAGGTATTGTGTTCCACTTCTAACTTTTTAAAGCTTTTTTCTGATTAGGTCTCCATTATCATAAGCATGGTTGCTATATTCTATTGATCGGAGGGACCTGTCAGTTTGATTACTCATATATATGGTATAGCTACCACTTTACCTGGGATGTGATTCTCTTTTGGGAGGAATTATTTCTCTATATATAATTTTTGATATTGTATTATGTGAACCTGGTATATTTTTAATTATATTTTATATGTCTATAGTATATACTTGGGAGGGGGGTTATTTTTGTATGTTTTGTATTTATTGATGTGTAATAAAGTACAAATAAATATATTTTGATATAATATTATTATGTCGAGATTTTTCCTTTCGGTTTAATATATTGCTGACAACATGTCGCCAACTGGAGTTTCGCCATAGCAGTTTCATCTGGGGCCAGTGTGAGGAATGGGGGGAACCACTTTGTCTGTCTATTTTGCTGCAGGTGAAGAGAGACTTTTTCTGGGACTATTTCTGTTATTTGCCCCTTGTCCTGAGCTCAGGAGGTTTTTAATTCAAATGAGACAAGCAGCCGATCAAACTGGGAAACCAGCGAACCAGTCCAAACCAGTGTAGAAGTGTCTGAAAATAATCCTCTCCACTGTCACCTTCAGACTGTCCGACCACAATGGTGAGGATATGCGTAGCAGCCGCAGGTGGGCATGGATTACAAATTGATAGTTGATGTGTTTATGTTTGTTTTGATGTGTTTTTATTTACAAGTTTAGCACCAAGCGCGCCGCCTATGTAAACTTGTATGCCGCCTATGTAATCATGTATGTTATCTATGTAAACATGTATGCCGCCTATGTAAACATGTATGTGTATATCATTTTAGTGCTTTGCTGCCATCTAGTGACCAAACTGCATAGACAGTTTGTGTAGTGCTGTTGCGTTATGTGTGCAGGACCTGTGATCACATGACCAGAGAGGCAAATTCTCAAGTTCGTGCAGGTGCTGCACAGCTACTCAAGTAGGGGAGAAGCTGAATCTTTATTTAACAGGAGTTTAGCACCATATTTAAATATGCAATATTTTAAAAACAAATCGCCATCTTAAAGTCGTCAAACTGCATATTATGAGAGGAAAATGACTGTTATGCTATGTCGTTGATATATACATTGTGTATTAAGTGTTATTCCACTTAAGTAAACATATAACAGATCATTCCTCCAATTAAGATCCTTCGGGAATCTTGTATGAAGCTGCAGATTGCAGAACGCCTCCCTATTCAGGAAGGGTCTTCTCCAATATCCACCCGTCTTTGGTTTCTTCACTTGTTGAAGGCCATAAAAACATTGGGGGGAATTTATTAAGATGGCATTTCATATGCCAGTCTTAATATAAAGAAAGTTGGAGTAAGATGAAATACATTTATTAAATGTGTCACATCTTTCGGCCGTTCGTGCGCCACAATCGTTATGTAGCGACCGCGGCCATGCTCCATCCATTCCCCCTACCCATCGGACATAATGTAAAATAAAAAATAAGTATAATCTTTTCTCTGCTTCTCTTCTTCCCCCTTGATCCCCTAAGGCTCCCTGCTGCCCATACAATGCACTGACACCGAGCAGCGTCAGGTCCTTTATATGCGACACAGCACTCAA
Source organism: Rhinoderma darwinii (assembly GCF_050947455.1). Taxonomy (NCBI): domain Eukaryota; kingdom Metazoa; phylum Chordata; class Amphibia; order Anura; family Rhinodermatidae; genus Rhinoderma; species Rhinoderma darwinii. The sequence continues at coordinate 108,391,762 of NC_134695.1, forward strand.
CGTCATCAGTGCATTGTATGAGCCGCAGGCTGCGGAGAGAACATGAGGGGACCAGAAGAGGAGTGGTGAGGTGAGCATTCATTTTTTATTTAATTGGCCGATAGAGGGGACGGAGAGGAGCCTGGCATGGGCCTCTACCTTGCTACGCTCCACATAGTGATATTTTTGACAATTATTAGCAGGCGGAGATTTCCACTATTGTTTACGCCAGGTGTAAATTATTATAAATTTGTTGAGCTGCTGTCACCCCGCCACCTTTTGGGAAGCCCCCTTTTAGAAAACTGGCGTAGAAAGGTTAATACATTTCCCCATAAGCTTTAAAAATTACCATTATGTGTTTCTAAGAAGTGTTTTTCTGCACCGGGAGGCATTAGTGGTTTGTTTTTTTTGTATCTGAAATGTGTTATACAATGCGCGTTTTGAACTTTCTAATCGTGCGCCCTACAGATGTAGCCAGCTTTATCTTGACTTTCAACGCTTTAAATACACAGTGGCAGTGTTTTTTCAATGACTTTTTAATGACTTTTGTTGTGTGATATCACACTGCAGCAAGTTATCCGAGTCAAGATAAAGATGGCTACATCCGTACATACACGCGATCACAGTGTTTGCATTCAATGGCATAAATTACATGATGCTTAGTACAGTTTTTATAAACGCATCGATATCGTAAGTACTTTTTAAAAAATAAAAAACTTTTTGGGAAAGTCAAGTTTTGTTGTTAGTGACACTGTAGAAAAGACTTGGTGACAACATGTAACTAAGAGATCTCATCCTCTAGGTGACCCAAGGGCTGCCTTTACCCACAATTTCTCCAAACTTTTGGCTCTATGCCGCTGAAGAAACTGGTAATTGAACTCTCGTGCTTCAGTATTTATTATTAAACAAGATGGATTCTTGTGTCCTTTGTTTTGATGCCCTTCTTAACCTCTTAACGCCGAAGGACAGATATATCCGTCCTCTGCAGCTGGTAGTTCGCGCAGGAGGATGGATATATCCGTCCTGTGATCGCACGGGTACTGACACTGTACCCACGCGATCAGCGTCAGGAGCACGGCTGTTATACACAGCCTGGCTCCTGCTGCAACTGCCGGAATCGAAGCGCGCTCCGATTCCGGCAGTTTAACCCATTAAATGTCGCTGTCAATAGTGACAGCGACATCTAATGTGTTTGACAGAGGGAGGGAGCTCCCTCTGTCACCCCATCGGCGCACCCGCAAAGAAATCGCGGGTCGCCGTCGGCTTTCCATGGCAGCCGGGGGCCTAACAAAGACCCCCAGGTCTGCCTTCAGCAAATGCCTGTTAGGCCATGCCGGAGGCATGACCTAATACATTGCCTGTCAGTTTTATACTGACAGGCAATATTTGCTTTGGTATACTAAGTATACCAAAGCATTATATATGCGATCAGCAGATCGCATAGTGAAGTCCCCTGGTGGGACTAAAAAAAAAAAATGTGAATCGGTTAAATAAAGTTTGTGAAAAAAAAAAAAAATTACAGTCAAAATCAGATAAAACTACTTTTTTTGCCCAAAAAGTGGTTTTATTTAGTAAAAGTGTCAAAACAAAAAACACATACACATATATGGTATCCCCGCGATCGTAACGACTTGAACAATAAAATGAACACATTAATTAAACCACCGGATGAACGGCGTCCAAAAAAAACGCAAAAAACAACGGCAAAATTCTCTCTTTTCTCCCATTCCCCCCATAAAAAATTTAATAAAAGTTAATCTATAAGTCCTATGTACTCCAAAATAGTACTAATGAAAACTACACATTGGCCTGCAAAAATCAAGCCCACATACGGCCACATTGAAGGAAAAAAAAATAATTACGTCTCTTGGAATGCGGTGATGCAAAAACAAGTAATTTTTTTCTAAAAGGCTTTTTATTGTGCAAATGTAGGAAAACATATACAGTGAAGGAAATAAGTATTTGATCCCTTGCTGATTTTGTAAGTTTGTCCACTGTAAAAGACATGAACAGTCTAGAATTTTTAGGCTAGGTTAATTTTACCAGTGAGAGATAGATTATATATAAAAAAAAAAAAAGATAATCACATAGTCAAAATTATATATATTTATTTGCATTGTGCACAGAGAAATAAGTATTTGATCCCCTACCAACCATTAAGAGTTCAGCCTCCTCCAGACCAGTTACACGCTCCAAATCAACTTGGTGCCTGCATTATAGACAGCTGTCTTAAATGGTCACCAGTATAAAAGACTCCTGTCCACAGACTCAATTAATCAGTCTGACTCTAACCTCTACAACATGGGCAAGACCAAAGAGCTTTCTAAGGATGTCAGGGACAAGATCATAGACCTGCACAAGGCTGGAATGGGCTACAAAACCATAAGTAAGACGCTGGGTGAGAAGGAGACAACTGTTGGTGCAATAGTAAGAAAATGGAAGACATACAAAATGACTGTCAATCGAAATCGATCTCGGGCTCCATGCAAAATATCACCTCGTGGGGTATCCTTGATCCTGAGGAAGGTGAGAGCTCAGCAGAAAACTACACGGGGGGAACTTGTTAATGATCTCAAGGCAGCTGGGACCACAGTCACCAAGAAAATCATTGGTAACACATTACGCCGTAATGGATTAAAATCCTGCAGTGCCCGCAAGGTCCCCCTGCTCAAGAAGGCACATGTACAGGCCCGTCTGAAGTTTGCAAATGAACATCTGGATGATTCTGAGAGTGATTGGGAGAAGGTGCTGTGGTCAGATGAGACTAAAATTTAGCTCTTTGGCATTAACTCAACTCGCCGTGTTTGGAGGAAGAGAAATGCTGCCTATGACCCAAAGAACACTGTCCCCACTGTCAAGCATGGAGGTGGAAACATTATGTTTTGGGGGTGTTTCTCGGCTAAGGGCACAGGACTACTTCACCGCATCAATGGGAGAATGGATGGAGCCATGTACCGTCAAATCCTGAGTGACAACCTCCTTCCCTCCACCAGGACATTAAAAATGGCTCGTGGCTGGGTCTTCCAGTACGACAATGACCCGAAACATACAGCCAAGGCAACAAAGGAGTGGCTCAAAAAGAAGCACATTAAGGTCATGGAGTGGCCTAGCCAGTCTCCAGACCTTAATCCCATCGAAAACTTATGGAGGGAGCTGAAGATCGGAGTTGCCAAGCGACAGCCTCGAAATCTTAATGATTTACAGATGATCTGCAAAGAGGAGTGGGCCAAAATTCCATCTAACATGTGTGCAAACCTCATCATTAACTACAAAAAACGTCTGACTGCTGTGCTTGCCAACAAGGGTTTTGCCACCAAGTATTAAGTCTTGTTTGCCAAAGGGATCAAATACTTATTTCTCTGTGCACAATGCAAATAAATATATATAATTTTGACAATGTGATTTTCTTTTTTTTTTTTTATATAATCTATCTCTCACTGGTAAAATTAACCTAGTCTAATAATTCTAGACTGTTCATGTCTTTGACAGTGGGCAAACTTACAAAATCAGCAAGGGAACAAATACTTATTTCCTTTACTGTAAAACCTTTACATATTTGGTATCCCCGTAATCGTGCCAACCCATAGAATAAAGTTAACATGTTATTTACGCTGCATAGTAAACGGCGTAAATTTATAACGTGAAAATCAATGCTGGAATAGCTGCTTATTTTCAATTCTCTCCTAAAATAAAGTTAATAAAAGTTAGTCAATATATTATAAGCATCTAAAAATGGTACAAGTACAAAATACAACTCGTCCCACAAAAAACAAGCCCAAATACGGCTATGTCGACGGAATAAAAAAAAAGTTACGACTCTTGTAATGCAACCGTGAAAAAACAAGACATAATCCTTGGTCATTAACGCGCAAAATGGCCTGGTCATTAAGGGGTTAACATTCATTGTTAATATCCTGTAAAATGTACTCCACGGTCAATATTTATACATTGGTTGTGAAATGTCTTGTCATTTGAGCAGGCTATCCTAGATCTTATAAATTCCCCTGTAGGTATTGCCTAGATGGTGTGAGCTGGGTGACTGTAGTGCCCGCAGAGGGTTCACAAAATGTTTCCTTTTCTGTATTACAATTCCCCTGTAACGTAATCTCAAAGAAGGTAACAGAATCCATGGATGCCGAGCCTGTAACATTGTAAATTAAATGTATTGGTATTATTGTATTCCATAAATGGTGGTACAGACGCCACATCATGACCCCTAAACAAAAAAAAGATCGTCGATGTAGCGTCCATCCCACACAATCCACTCGTAAAAGGGATTATTGGCTGAAAATTTTTTGTTCTCCCACCATGTCATAAACAAATTGTCCATGGAGAGGGAGAATTTTGACCCCATCAGGGCATCTTCTGTCTGCAATAAAATAAAACTATCAAGGCAGAAAAAATTATAGGAGCGCAGATACTCCACTGACTTTAAAATAAATTCTTGTAGACATTTGGAATACCTGGTGTATTTCCTCAAATGGAATTCCACTGCCTTGATTGCCGGAATATGTGGTATGCAGGTAGGGCCACCATCAGAAATTTCTGGGCCTCATACAGTCAGTGGAATTCCATTTGAGGACATACATCTGGGTCCCCCATTATTAGGGGATTTGGAGAGGTGGCAACGGAAAGTCGTGGGATGGGAGCAGGACGCAAAGTGTCAGGGACTCTGTGAGCGGGCGGAGGAGTAGGCTAAGAGAACGGGAGGTGGCCGAGGCGGGAGTTGGGCCAGAGTGGATATGACGCTTGACCAGCATCTGGGGAGGGGAAAGGGAGGGAGACCGGTGGGAAGGTAGGAGAGAAGGGGCAACATAAAAAAAATAATTAAACTGAATCTACTGCTTTAAAACAGAGTCACTCACCAAGTTGCAGAACTGGCCGCCGCTTCTGGCCTCTGCATGGGTCCCATTCCTTTCTACAAACCAATTACCGCTGATCATAACCTTGATGAGCGGTGGCTGCCCACTTTATTTTACTTTTGTGGCCAGGCCCCTGACAGTAGTACCAGCAGGCCGGTTTGCAGGGGTATTAGCCAACTACGTCACAGATAACCCAAGACCATGCAAAGTTATGGATTTTTGGCATCCCATAGAATATGGGAACAATAGGGAATTCTATCAGTAAGTATTCTGCCTGTTTCTTGGATAATACTCCTAATCCAATTCCTTCTTGTAGCAGATTTTTTAAGGATTCTTTACATGCGGTGCTTGGTTTCACCACAAGTTTGCGATATGTCGATTCATTGTCTAAAATGGTATGAACGTGTCTGGGATATAAACAGGAATCTAGAACAACTCCTGCTCCGTGCACTCCTAAGATTTGGAGGACACAGTTATATGCTGGATATATGGTGAGCACCTCTGTGTTTTCACCTTTAGCCCTTATGTGTATAAATGAACCTTTTAGAGGGTTAATCTTTACCCGCTAAGGTGGGAGGGTTGGTTCCAATGCCTAGTTATGGTGGTGTCTGTAGACTGGAGTGTGGTGTCTGAGGAAGTAAAGGTCCTTTTAGACGGCCCAACACTGACCATTAATACAAGCGCCGATTGATGATATCGTCGGTAAAGTGTGGGGGGGGCAAACAATCGTTACTACACCCAGACACAGCAACGATACGCCAGTCCAGCTGTCTCCGAGCACTGGACAATATTGCCGGAAGCAGATGGCTCCGACTACTGCATAGCGGCCGTTCGGCAGAACTGCAGCTTGGCCTCTATTCTTTGACCTGAGCCATCGGCGGATCGGTGCGATGTCTGGGTGTCGGGCACGCATGGAAAACCCCTTTAATACTGGCGTTTCATACACCAGTCCTATTAAACAGTTTGCTGGAGTAAGATGCAACACATTTATTAACAGGCGAATGACTCTTATTAAATGTGTCGCATCTTTTAGCTGCAACGCGGCCTGTCATCAGTACTTTCTACGTGCTGCGGCCTGCTGTAAGAGCCTGAGGGGATCCGGGAGGGAGTATCGGAGTGGTGAGGTAAGTACATTTTTAAAATGTATTTTATTGTCTGATTGGGGGGGCATACAGTCTGATTGGGGGGGAGGTTTGGGTCTGGCACGGACCTTTGCCTTGTTACGCCCCTCAGAGATAAATCTGGGCCGCATTATACATATAGATTTCTGCTATAATTTACATCAGTTACTAGCGTAAATTATAGTAAAATTGTTGGCCATTTCTGCTAAGCCCCGCCCATTTTTTGCCCCCAAAATTTTTGACTTTTGTGAATTTTCTACGCTAGTAAACTGTTGTAGAGAGGTTAATATATTCCCCCCAAAGGCTACAGACCGTAATACAATATCTTTTTTTTTCGTTATCAAAATTTTTTATTAGAAATTAAACAGAGCAGATAAAACATTTTCACAAAATTGCAAAAGTTTGCACGCAGTGCAATACAATAAAGTCAAACTGTAGAAATTCTTACAGAGATATATGAACAATGGTAGGAGGTAGCCTCCCAAACAGAGAAGTAATAGGAAGTAAATAATAAAATCTAATGGTAAGTAACAGTCCCATAACCATAGCAGAAGTAGTGCAATATTTAGGGAAGCCAGTCCCAAAACAAATAGCAATGACGGTTAAGTGCAGATTTGAACCCCTTAATGGCAGAGCGGGGAGATACCTCCCCGCTCTGCCGTAGTGTTCAGTGGCGTCCCGCTGTAGCAGCGATAGCGGCTGCTAGCGGAGCCTCCGGCCATGGTGGGGGCCCCCTCATGCCGCGGGCCCCGTAGCAGCCGCTACTGCTGCTACGGCGGTAGTTACGCCACTGGGGAGCATTACACTGGATGCACACGGTAAAGGGAGGGTATTCTGCCATCTGTGCCGTGCCCCCCGACTGTGCCGGGTACTCCCTGCTCTCCGCTCTTATGGGCACCGTCCCTGTCCTCGCTCCTATACCGCAACACACCCGTCACTACACACGAGGCGGGTCTCCTCCGCACCCTCCCAATGGGTGACTACCCTCCTCCCTATCACCGCCCCGGGTTTCCGGCGGAGACTAGAGCCGGCCCTGCCTCCCGCTACACAGTGAGCCGGAGACTGAGGGGTGATGCGGCCGGACACTGAACAGCTGGACCCGGGTAAGAGAATAATGGATGAAGGGATCACAGGCATGATACATCCTCATAGCGTCAACAGTGTCGCTGTATTTATTCATTTGCAACTTGTGGCTGTCAGACTGTGGCGAAACTACAACTCCCAGCGTGCTCTGACAGCCGAAGGCTGAGAGTTGTAGTTTCAGGTTGCGGACTACAGGATTATTTTTTTTGGGGGGGAGGGTTGATTTATAACTGATGCAATGTAAAATTGTAGTTGCCCATAGCAACCAATCGGATTCCAGCTCTTATTTTTCAGAGAGGCTTTGGAAAATGAAAACAGCAACCTGATTGGTTGCTAAGGACAATTACTCCACTTTTCTGTTGCAGCAGTTTGGATAAATCCTCAATATTGTCTCCACTTGTGCGCCCTGCAATGGGGACTACAAATCCCAGCAGATCCTGCAGGTCTCTCTGAACTAGATTTTTTTTTACCAGAGTATTAAAAAGTGCATCACTCAGTAGTGTTATATAGATGGGTACAAGTGCGGAAAGTGACGATACAGCATCGTTTATGGCGTGTAATAATGTTAATGATGACGTTTTCTGTGTTGTTTATAAGACATGTTTGACAAGTGTCTCTAGATAACATGTGCCACGCTAGTGCAAAACCCAGAGGTGTTCCGTTTCTACGTAAAAAAAACTCCCCGTGAAAAAGAAGTGCATGTCATTTCTTGAGCCGTTTTTCATTCTCAATAGAAAAACTGCTCCAAAAAACGCCTTGAAAACGTTTCTGGTTTAAAAAACGTCGGAAAATCAGTGGGTGTTTTCTCTTGAAAACAGCCCCGTATTTTACAGCCGTATTTTGTTTAGCGTGTGAACGTAGCCTCCGGGTATGTTCACATGCAGAATCAAAAACAGCTGGAAATGACGGAGCTCAAGAAGTGACAGCTCAGGCTATGTTCACACGCTTAACAAAAAACGGCTGTAATATACGGAGCTGTTTTCAAGGGAAAACTGCCTCTGATTTTCAGTCGTTTTTTATGCATCAAGCGTTATTTGATGCGTTTATTGCGGCCGTTTTTTGGTGCGGTTTTTCTATTGACCCAATGAAAAACTGCTCAAGAAGTAACATCCCCTTCTTTTTTACAGGGCGTTTTTTTACGTGCCGTTTTTACAAACGGTGCGTAAAAAAACGTCCTGTGGGAACAAAACGCTGTTTTTCCCATTGAAATCAATGGGTAGATGTTTTGAGGCGTTCAGCCTCCGTATTTTCTGCTGAAAATAGGCTGTGTGAACATACCCGCATTCTTTTTACGCGCCGTTTTTTTTTACACACCATTTTTTAAAGCGGCGGCATAAAAAATGCCCCGTCTGAACGAAAAGCAGTTTGTAGGGGTTTAGCTACCGTTTTTCAGGCATATTTCAAGGAATTTACACCCCAAAATATGCCCGAAAACAAAGTGTGTGAGCATATCCTTAACATTTGAAAATGGGTACCCCCCCCCCCTTAACCATGGCCGAACAATGTCAGAAGTGACTTGGCAAATTTTCTATTAACTTCCGCATTATAGTTTTTTATTGGCCTCAAGATATAAAGGTAACCCACCAGACAAGTGTGTCCCAACCCCTCCTCAGAAGGAGGGAGCCATTGGTCTAGCTGCTCGAACCCCCAGCGATCAGCTGTTATGTCTGGGGGGAGTGGTGGGACAGCCGCATGTTTTGCCTACGGAGAATGTAGTAATATATGGCGGCAATTCAAATGTATAGGATAGTTATCAGAATAGCTGGAATGTAATACCACATTCTCCCTGTAGTGGCTGCTGCAGGAAAAATCAGTAGCCGATCGTAAACTAGCTGAATGTGACTGGGGTCCCTGGAGATGGACCCATGGCGATCGCTGGATTACCGCCGTGGCTCTCATAATACAGGGGATTGACTGTGATGAGACAATTTTATAAATACTGTATCAAGGAGTTCTAAGTTAATAGAAGATTAACCTCCTCTCAGGACCCGCATCTATTAGCCAGAGTTGAGCGACTGCAGAGAGCGTTTCTAGGTCTGGAGGACCCAGCACGTTCCTGCATTACACAGACAGCTCATTGACTTCAATGGAAACTGTGTAATGCCTCATTTCTCCAGTGGTGGTGCTGCAGGGAAATTGAACACTTCCTGACCGTTTCCCACAAGATTTGAGCAGGTCGCTGAGGGTATCATGTCATCAGACTATCATCAGGGAACCTTTATTTTCCATTTGTGTATTCTTCATTTTTTCTTAATGTTTTGCGTTGTGTTTTATTTCTAGAAGCTGAGCGCTGTCATGGTCTATACAATCTCTGGACTATTACTACACATAGTAAACCTTGCTGCTCAAAGCCTGATTGTCTCTGCAGACCAGAATGTCTCTTCCCTGTTTTATCAGAAGATCAATCTACCAGCCGGGCACTTACCCTACTTCTTGCACAATAACCAGGATATGGCCAGATCCTGCAGTCAGGACCCCCACTGTCCTTTTAGAGTAAGTCCTACCATACCTAAGCCTAAGACCTTATTCACACGACAGGGTTTTCCGGCCGTTACACGGCCGCAGTAGGAACAATAGACCCCTAATGGGTCTATTCACACGACCGATTTTTCGCCGGCCGTCAAAAAATGGGACATGCCCTATTTTCGGCCGTTCACCCGGCTCCCATAGAAGTCTATGTAGCCGGGTTATACACGGCCATCACTTGAATGTGCTACAAGTGACGGCCGTGTCTTCCGTTGCTCGCTCTCTCCTCCTTCTGCATGTGAGGAGGAGGTTTTTTTTTTGCTTCCTGTAGGAGCGGAATCCCCAATCCCCGGCCACAGCTTCGGAAACGTTGTGGCTGGGGATTGGGGATTCTGCTCCAGGAGCAGTCCGTGATTTCACTGTGTCCATATATGGACATAGTGACGCCACAGACTTCTGAAGCGGAATCCCCTGCGATGTGGTCGGGGATTCCGATCCAGGAGAAGTCCCTCACTTCACTGTCCATATATGGACAGTGAAGTGAGGGACATCTCCTGGAGCCGTCCCCTACATGAAAGTAGGGGGGGTGCGATCTATGGGGGGTGACTATATGTACAAGGGGGCTGTGTGGCATTACCTACAGGGGGGCTGTATGGCATTACCGACAGGGGGGCTGTGTGGCATTACCGACAGGGGGGCTGTGTGGCACTGCCGACAGGGGGTCTGTGTGGCACTGCCGACATGGGGTTTGTGTGGCACTGCCGACATGGGGTTTGTGTGGCACTGCCGACAGGGGGGTTGTGTGGCACTGCCGACAGGGGGGTTGTGTGGCACTGCCGACAGGGGGGTTGTGTGGCACTGCCGACAGGGGGGTTGTGTGGCACTGCCGACAGGGGGGTTGTGTGGCACTGCCGACAGGGGGGCTGTGTGGCATTGCTTACAGGAGGGCTGTGTGGCATTACCTACAGGGGGCTGTGTGGCACTAGCTACAAGGGTGTCTGTGTGGCATTACCTACAGAGGGAAGTGTGTGGCAAAAAAATTACAAATAAAATTCATCCGATTTTAAAACGGACAGGGAATAAAACGGATACAGAATCGGCTGTTAACCCCTTCCCGACATTTGACGTACATGTACGTCATGGAAAGCATTGACTTCCCGCAAAATGCCGTACATGTACGTCAAACGTTTGGCACCGGCTCAGAAGCTGAGTCGGTGCCATCATCGTCGGATCTCAGCTGTATCTTACAGCTGACATCCGACTGTAACGGCGGGGACCGAAATTAGCTTCGATCCCCGCCATTAACCCCTTAAGTGCAGCGCTCAAACGCGATCGCTGCACTTAAGGTGTTTGCAGCTCATCGGAGCCCCAGCAATGAAATTGCCGGGGTTCCGGTGGCTGCAATGGCAACCGGAGGCCTAATACTGGCCTCCCGGTCTGCCTAGCACCGAAGCCGGTCAAGATCCGCCCGGCGGCGGAGCCTGATCGGCTTCCGTAGCTGCCGGCAAGATGGCGCCGGGTCAGGAGCTGATCCAGCGTCATCAGCGGTGGAGGTCATCTGTACTGTACAGCTGACATCCACCTGTAACGGCAGGAACCGGAGCTAGCTCCGATCCCTGCCATTAACCCCTTCGATGCAGCAATCGAAAGCGATTGCTGCATCGTAGCGGTTACTAGCAGATCGCCAGCCCTGATAGGCAATCGGGACTGGCGACTGCTGTTATGGCAACAGGAGACACAATGGTCTCCTGCTCTGCAATTACGGAAGCCGATTTAGGCCCCGCCGGGAGGCGAAGCCTAAACGGCTTGCTGTCAGTGAATGACTGACAGATCTAATACATTGCACTACATAGGTAGTGCAATGTATTAGAAAAAAAAAAATCTGACCGTTGGACCTTCAAGTCCCCTAGTGGGACTTGAGAAAAAGTGTAAAAAAAGTATAAAAAAGTGTAAAAAAAAGTGCAAAAAATAAAAGTTTGAAAACAATAAAAGTTTCAAGTAATCAAATAACACACAATCCCCCTTTTACTCTTATCAAGTCCTTTATTATTGAAAAATAATAATAAACCATATGTATTTGGTATCGCCACGACCGTAACGACCGGAGGTATCAAAATATTATATTATTTATTGCACGCGGTGAACAGCGTAAAAAAAACCCGTAAAAAACTTTACCAGAGTTTCTGTTTTTTGGTCACTTTGCCCTACAAATATTACAATAAAAAGTGATCAAAAAGTCGCACGTATCCAAAAATAGTACCTATAAGGGCATGACCACACATGGCGGAATTCCTCCGCAACTGTCCGCATCAATGCCGCACCTAATCCGGGTTGCGGATTACGGCTGCGGATCTGCACAAAATGTGCAGAAAATTGATGCGGACTAGCTGCTGCGGACTGCGGGAAAAGTGCTTCCCTTCTCCCTATCAGTGCAGGATAGAGAGAAGGGACAGCACTTTCCCTAGTGAAAGTAAAAGAAATTCATACTTACCGCCCGTTGTCTTTATGACGCGTCCCTCCTTCGGCATCCAGCCCGACCTCCCTGGATGACGCGCCAGTCCATGTGACCGCTGCAGCCTGTGCTTGGCCTGTGATTGGCTGCAGCCGTCACTTACACTGAAACGTCATCCTGGGAGGCCGGACTGGAGACAGAAACAGGGAGTTCTCGGTAAGTACGAACTTCATTTTTTTTTACAGATACATGTATATTGGGATCGGTAGTCACTGTCCCGGGTGCAGAAACAGTTACTGCCGATCGCTTAACTCTTTCAGCACCCTGGACAGTGACTATTTACTGACGTCTCCTAGCAACGCTCCCGTCATTACGGGAGCACCATTGACTTCCTCAGTCTGGCTGTAGACCTAGAAATACATAGGTCCAGCCAGAATGAAGAAATGTCAAGTAAAAAAAGCAAGACGCATCCGCAGCACACATGACATGTGCATGACAGCTGCGGACTTCATTGCGGAACTTTGAATCTCCATTGAAGTCAATGGAGAAATTCCGCCATGAGTCCGCCACTGCTCCGCAACAGACAGAGCATGCTGCGGACACCAAATTCCGCTCCGCAGCCTATGCTCCGCAGCGGAATTGTACGCATCGTGTAAACGAACACTGCTAAATTAAAGTGAAAGTCAATGTAGAAACGGCTCCGCTGCGGATTAACGCTGCGGAGTGTCCGCAGCGGAATTTAAGTGCAATTCCGCCATGTGTGAACCCGCCCTAAAAACTATAGCTCGTCCCGCAAAAAACAAGCCCTCATACAACTCCGTCGACAAAAAAATTAAAAAGTTATGGTTCTCACAACTTGGCGACAGAAAAAATACATTCTTTTTACAAAAGTAATTTTATTGTGCAAAAAGTTGTAAAACATGAAAAAGTGCTATAAATTAGGTATCGCCGGAATCGTACTGACCCGCAGAATAAAGTTAACATGTAGTTTATAATGCGTGGTGAACGCTGTATAAAAAAAACAAAAAAAGCTGTGCCAGAATTGCGTTTTTTTGTTTACCTGGCATCCCAAAAAATAGGATAAAAGGTGATCAAAAAGTTGCATGTACCCCAAAATGGTACCAATAATAACTACAGCTCGTCCCGCAACAAACCAGCCCTCATACCGCTACGTCTATGAAAAATAAAATTAGTTATGGCTCCAATAAGTCAGGAAATAAAAAAATATGCAGTTGTGCCCGAGGGGAACATTTCTTCAGTTTGAAGAGGCGATTTATCAAGGACCTAAAATTAGGGAACCAGGAAGGGGAGGGCCCAAACATAACCGCTGGAAGCGACGGTGCCCGTATTATACCAGGACAACACTTCCCAGCAAAATTCCCCAAACTACAAAGGCGCGGAGTAACACACATCTATGGATTATTTTTATTTTTTTATACCACCTGACTATGCCCCTTATATACTCCGCCCCGCTTACATGTACCCCCACATTATAAAACACCAGCAATACTCAAACAAATATAGTACCAAGCAAAATCCGCTCTCCAAAAGCCAAATGGTGCTCCCTCGACCCTGAACCCTACAGCGTCCCCAAACAGCAGTTTCCTTCAACATATATGGCATCGTCATACCCGGGAGAACCCTTTTAACAATTTTTTTGATGTGTGTCTCCAGCGTCATAAGCTGGGCATGACATATTTGCCACTGAATGGCATATCTAGGGAAAAATATAAATTTTTAATTTGCACCATCCGCAGCGCATTCATTTATGGAAAAGACCTGTGGGGTGAAAATGCTCACTACACCCCTTAATTAATGCCTTGAGGGGTGCAGTTCCATAGTGGGGGTCACTTATCAGGGGTTTCTTTTTATTATTTCACATCTGAGCCTCTGCAGTTGTGAACCAATACTTTGTAAATCGCCAAATTAGGCCTCCACTCCGCATGGTACTCTTCACTTCTGAGCCCTGTCATATGTCCAGACAAAAGATTAGGGCCACATGTAGGGTGTTTCTAAAACCGGTAAACACAGCATAATAATTAGAGAGCTGTCTTGTTATGGTGGCACAAGCCGGGCACCACATATTGGCATATCTATGGAAAAAAATCCCATTTTCACTCTGCAACATTGAGCGCACACAAATTTCTACAAAACACCTGCAGGGTTAAAATGCTTACTACACCCCTTGGTAAATGCATTGAGGGGTGTAGTTTCCAAAATGGGGTCACTTCTGGGGGGTTTCCACTGTTTTGGGCCCACAGGTGCCCAGAAACCAATCCAGCAACATCTGCACTCCAAATGGCGGTCCTTCCCATCTGAGCCCTGCGGTTTGCCCAAACAGCAGTTTATGACCACATATGGGGTATTGCCGTACTCGGGAGAAATAGCTTTACAAATGTTGGGTTCTTTTTTTCCTTTATTTGTTGAGAAAATGAAAAAATTTGCGCTAAAGCTACGTCTTATTGAAGAAAAAGGACTGTTTTTATTTTCACTGCCTAATTCTAATAAATTCTATGAAACATCTGTGGGGTCAAAATGCTCACTACACCCCTAGATGCATTCCTCAAGAGGTGTAGTTTCTTAGGGATCTCAGGCTGTCTAAGCAGGGGAGCCACTGACTGGATGTCAGGTCTCCTTTAAGTATCCCATAAAGCACACTGAGTGGGTTCCTGATATGAGTGGTCGAGGGAATCACATGGGAGGGAGGGTTTAAGATTATATAAAGGAGGTTACTTCCTGTAGTGAGCCTCTTTCCCGCTTTCCAGACAGAGTTAAGGAACCTCTACAGCTAGTGAAGCTTTACAGAGGAATCATCACTCTAACATGGCGGAGCAAGCGCTGCTGGCGCTATTGAAAGAGAAGATAGCAAAGGAAGGATCAGCCTGGCTAACCCCGCTCCTACGAGGTGGGTCTGAGCAAATTGATGGCGCGGTGTCTGAGCCGTTAGCCAGTGGCAGGCGGCCCGCAAGGAGGTGCCGTCCGCCTACTCGGCTGAGTCCTTCCCCCACTAGAGCTAAAAAACGGGGGAGGGCGCCGTCTCGTCACCAGGCTCAGCAGCGTGGCGCAGTGAGCGAGCAGCGAAGTGCAGGAGAGACACTGCCGGTGCTCGATGGAGTGCTGGCTGGCAGCCAGGCCTCCCTTCCCCCAGGGCATCATAGCAGACAGGCAGGGGTAGTGAGGCAACGCACACCCCCGCGTGTAGATGGCGCGGTGGGACATAGCAGCGGCATGGGACAGGAGGTAGTGCAGCAACAGGCTGCTCCAAAACCACCTGGCAGGCTTGCTAGGTGGTTTGGCAGGAAATCTGCTAATGTTGTAAAGGACACGGCAGTTATGAGTGGAGACAGGGGGAGGGGGGAGTCCCCACAAGCAATGCAGGACCTAGTCAGATTGCAGACGATAGTGAGGAAGACTTTTTCGAGTGCATTCAGGGTACACCGCAGGATAGGGCAAGTGAGCAGTTACAGAGATGTGTTTCCGCCGGCAGGGCCCACAGGTGTGGGACAAGGGGCCGTGGATCGGACACATGCTCCGAATCTGGATCTGACAGGTCGGGGAGACGAAAGCAGAGAAGGCTTGGCTCCCACAGACGCACGAATTATAGGGATAGAAGGAGTAGGCATAGGCAACGGTCGTGCAGTAGGGTTTCTAGACATCGTTTACGAGGCGCACGAAGAAGTAGGTCAGCATATCGGCTTCCTCGGAGGAGTCCGTGGATAGACACAGCAGGAGGTCACGCGGGAGCAGACAACGTGGGCGGAGAAGCAGATCGTTCGACCGAAGGAGACACGGGAAGACTACATCGGTTGAGGCGACAACGGTTGTTTCTCCGCCGCCCACAACGCAAAATGCAGATGTTCAGTCAGCGGGTCATCAGAGTGGTGAGTTATCATGCGCGCAAGCATGGAATAAAAACGCTGATAATGGTGACGAGTTATTTGGTATGCTGAAAAATGTTTTGGAGAAAATGGGGGGGGCTGAGGTCCCGATTAAGGTCCCTGGGGCGGCGGAGCCGCAGCCTGTGCAGGCGTTGGATAACACGGGCATGTTGCTCAGGGACTCGTATTTTTGTGGAGTTGCTCCTCTGGGGACACATATATCAAATGAAGTTAGAGAAAAAATTAAAAAATGTGAATATGTGGATATATGGTCTTTAGTGTCGCCAGAGCAGCTAACAGTTGATAAAGAGAGGAAGTTTGAAAAAAGTGATGATAAAAAGCCCAAAGTGGCAAAACGTTTGGAAATTGGTTGCAGGCTTTCGCGGTGTTGGCGAGCATAGCGAGTCAAAGTAAACCAGAAAAAGCCTTCGAATTGTTTACATATCTGGATACAATTTATTCTGCGCATAAGTTGCACGGGGGAACGGCATGGTGGAGGTACGACGAGGAATTCAGGCGCCGTTTAGCTATTCGGCCAGACATAGGTTGGTCCTCTAAGGCCACGGATGTATGGATACAATTAATGATGACGCAGCGGCCCCAGAATTCCTTTCTTGCCTCCTCCGCCGCCCCCCCCTCAGGCGGCAGTTGCGGGTCGAAGACCAGGGGCTTGTTGGCTCTTCAATGAGGGGCATTGTCGGTTTTTCGCTTCATGCAAATTCAAGCATGAATGCTCCATATGTGGGGGATCCCACTCAGCGCTGCGTTGCTTTAAGAGAAGTAAGAACCCCGCGAGACCAGCTGCTGCAGGTAAGCCAGAGGACGCCGGTGAACGTCAAAAGGATGCGCCCCTGGTTAGACAGGTACCACAGGAGGCAGAAATGCTCATTAAGGGTTTTACACAGGGTTTTCATATACCACATGTTTATCAGCCGGCTGCTACGTTTGCTTCAAATTTAAAGTCTGTTATAGCTCAACCGGAAATTGCTCAGGAAAAAATAGACAAGGAAGTTAGCATGGGGCGAATGGCGGGTCCTTTCACGGAACCACCATTAGAGAACCTCAGAATTTCCCCTCTGGGGATCGTGCCAAAGAAAGAACAGGGAAAATTTCGTCTCATACACCACTTGTCTTTCCCTCCAGGTGAATCAGTCAATGATGGGATATCTAAGGAGGAGGCGGCTGTGTCGTACATATCATTTGACAGAGCTATGCAGTTAGTTTCAAAAGCGGGCCCTTTTTCCTTGCTAGCTAAGTCTGACATTGAATCAGCCTTCCGCCTCCTCCCGGTTCATCCTGACTGTTTTCACCTGTTGGGGTGTCAATTGAACGGGCTATATTATGTGGACATGTGTTTGCCGATGGGGTGCTCTATTTCATGCCGCTATTTTGAGATGTTCAGTTCCTTTTTAGAGTGGGTTGTGCGGTCTGAGACAGGCAACACATCGGTAATACACTACTTGGATGATTTTTTGTTCATCGGTCCACGGGATGAGTCGTTATGTTTATACACTTTGAATTCTTTCATGTTTTTTATGGCCATGTTTGGTGTCCCTCTAGCGGAGGACAAAACGGAAGGCCCAGGTTGGTGCCTCTCCTTCCTGGGGATAAAAATCGATACGAGCAGGATGGTTCTCAGCCTCCCGGAAGACAAAATTGCAAAATTGAGACGGGATATCAACAGCAGCATATGCGCAAAAAAGGTCACGTTGCATGACTTACAGTCCTTGTTGGGTCAATTGGCGTTTGCATGCAGGATATTCCCTATGGGAAGGGTTTTTGCTAGGAGGTTGGCCATGGCAACGGCAGGGGCAAAACAGCCGCACCATTTTATAAGACTACCCAGTTCGTTAAAAGATGATTTAAGGATGTGGCAATCTTTCCTAAAAGTTTATGAAGGTATATCGTGTCTCATGGAGGAAGAAATGGGCAATGCGGACCTGCAGCTGTACACAAATGCGGCAGGGGCCCATGGTTATGGGGCGGTTTTTGAGCATAAGTGGTCGGCTGGTGTTTGGCCGGCGGATTGGTACGAAAAAGGTTTTACTAAAAATCTGTCGTTATTGGAGTTGTTCCCCATCGTAGTAGCAGTGGAGCTATGGGGTGCAGAGATGGCGATCAGGCGTATCTTGTTTTGGTCCGATAATGAGAGTACGGTTGTGGTTATAAATAAATTAACGTCTAGTTCTCTCCCGGTGTTAGCTCTGCTCAGACGGTTAGTGCTAAAATGTTTATCGTTTAATGTGGTGTTCAGGGCATGTCATGTACCGGGGGTTGTTAATGACGTTGCTGATGCTCTGTCTCGTTTTCAGTGGCTTCGTTTCAGGACATTGCATCCTCGGGCGGATCAGGAGGGGTACGACTGCCCGCCATCTCTTTGGGACCTGCCGGGGAGCAGCTGACACCGCTGCTGCAGAATTCTCTGGCGACAACTACGTGGAACTGCCATGGTAAGGCATGGTCTGAATGGCTGTCACATGCAAATGCGACTGAGGTAATGTCCCCGGAGTCATGTTATGTGATCACGTTGCGGTATTTAGGTTCTTTAAGGGAAAAAGGCATGTCGGCAGCGGTGGTTCAAAAGCGCTTATCAGGGGTTGCGTTTGCGCTAAAGATGTTGGGGGTGGAGGATGTCACCAAGCGTTTTGTTTTTGCGCAAATGTTAAAAGGTTGGAGGAAGGAAAAGAAGACATCGGACGGCCGTCGTCCAGTGTCTTTTATTTTGCTACGGCGATTGGCGGACGCGGCGACATCAGTTTGTTCTTCCGTTTTTGAAGCATGCTTATTTTCATGCGCTTTTGCGCTCGCTTTTTTCGGGGCACTGCGCGTTAGTGAATTAGTATCCACCTCGCGGTCATGTCCGTCGGGCTTGTTGGCGGATGACGTAGTGGCACTGTCGGATTCAATAAAAATTTGTGTGCGGCGGTCTAAAACAGATGTGTTGGGAAAAGGGGTGTGGTTAACCATCTTTGCTCTAGATTCAAAATTTTGCCCGGTAAGGGTGGTGAAGAGCTACATGGCGTTGCGCCCGCAGGGAGGTAGTTTCTTGTCACATAAGGATGGATCTCCTTTGTCAAAATTTCAATTTTCTTCCATTTTTAAAAAATGCTTGGTCTCGGTGGGTTTGCCTCCTTCTGAGTTCGGGACCCATTCGTTCCGCATCGGGGCCGCCACAATGGCGGATGTGGCGGGTTTGACGGAGGTGGAAATAAAAAATTTGGGAAGATGGAAATCGGGTTGTTTTAAGAGTTACATTCGTCCTCATTTGTTAACCTGTTGAATTTTATATGTTTCTGCAGATGTTCGTAGACCGGTGGTTTGGTTTATCGGTCATTCGTACATTTATTGGGCGGCTCAGAGGGCGTCTTGCCGACCTGGAGGGCTGTATCTTGGCTTCAAACATGCGGATGTGTACTGGAGGGGTATCAGAGGCCTAAAATGGCTGCAAGTCCTTCCGGAGGTGGTGGCTGTGAGCAGGATGTCACAATCTCCAACGGTCGTGGTGATACACGCAGGTGGCAATGACCTGTGCTCAACGAGGGTAGCGGAGCTGATTTCCATTATGCGGTCGGACTTTGATCGCTTCGCTGCCTTTTTTACGGATCTGGTGGTAGTGTGGTCCGAAGTAGTTCCGAGGGTTTTATGGAAGGGAGCTAGAAACAAAGCGTCCCTGGAACGGACCAGGCGGCTTTTGAACGTTAGGGTATCGCGGCATGTCAGGGGTCAAGGGGGTGTAGTCATCAGGCATAGGCAGTTGGAAGGTGACAATAGGGGTTTAATGTTGCAAGACGGGGTACACTTGAACGACATTGGCCTGGACATTTTCCTTTCAGGTTTGCAGGACGCCGTCGATAGGGCATTGTTTTTGCTTAGGGGGGTGGGACGGAGCGCGGTGTAGCAATACACCCGTCTCCGCTTGGCGTGTTCGGAGGCTCTTGTTCCGTTTCGTTGAAGGGAATGTGTAAGACGGCTCACCTGGCAAAACAACAAAGACATGCCCACCGCGGGGGCGGTGGCACGGCATGCGAGGTGATCGTCATCCAGAACATCAAGTTAATGAATGTCAATGAACGGACAAGGTTTCCTTTTGTTATATTGTTAATAAAAGCTGTGGCCACCCCCACTTTATTCCACTAAGATGACTATGTGTGTTTTTCTATAGTAAGTATTTAAGTAGCACTCAGTAGCTGGGAAGGTACATACAGTCCTAAATGGAGTCCCTTTTTTTTTTTTTATAAACTCTTTTTATTGAAAGTAGACATACATAGCAATTTAAACATAATAGTTTTTACAAACTTTCCTGTGTTTCATAGTACATTAACACTGTTTATCAGTGAACCATCACATCTTTTAAATGGAGTCCCTTTTTGGGCGTTTTCATTGTTTTGTCCCCTCAGGGGCTTTGCAAATGTGACATGGCCTCCGCAAATCATTCCTGCTTAATGTGATCTCAAAAAGCCAAATAGCGCTCTTTCCCTTCTAAGCCCTGCCGTGTGTCCAAACAGCCGTTTATTACCACATGTGGGGTATTGTTTTACTCGGGAGAAATTGCTTTACAAATTTTGTAGTGCTTTTTCTCCTTCAGTCCTTCTGGAAATGAGAAAAAATTAGCTAAACCTACATTTTCTTTGAAAAAATTTAGATTATTATTTTCAGGGCCTACTTCCAATAATTTCTGCAAAAAAACTGTGGTGTCAAATCGTTCACTATACCCCTAGATAATTTCCTCAATGGGTGTAGTTTCCAAAATGGGGTCACTTGTGGGGGGTTTCCACTGTTTTATCCCCTCAGGGGCTTTGTAAATGTGACATGGCCTCCGCAAACCATTCCTGCTAAATTTGAGTTCCAAAAGCCAAATGGCGCTCTTTCCCTTCTCAGCCTCGCCGTGTGTCCAAACAGCCGTTTATTACCACATGTGGGGTATTGTTTTACTCGGGAGAAATTTCTTTACAAATTTTATGGTGCTTTTTCTCCTTTAGTCCTTGTGGAAATGAAAAAAAATTAGCTAAACCTACATTTTATTTGAAAAAATTTAGATTTTCATTTTCACAGCCTACTTGCAAAAATTTCTGCAAAAAACCTGTGGGGTCAAAATGCTCACTATACCCCTATATAATTTCCTCAAGGGGTATAGTTTCCAAAATGGGGTCACTTGTTTGGGGTTTCCACTGTTTTGTCACCTCAGGGGCTTTGTAAATGTGACAAGGCCTCCGCAAACCATTCCTGCTAAATGTGAACTCCAAAAGCCAAATAGCGCTCTTTCCCTTCTCAGCCACGCCGTGTCTCCAAACAAACGTTTATTACCACATGTGAGGTAGAAATTGCTTTACAAATTTTGCGGTGCTTTTTCTCCTTTAGTCCTTGTGGAAATGAGAAAAAAAATCGCTAAACCTACATTTTCTTTGAAGAAATGTTGATTTTAATTTTCACGGCCTACTTCCAATAACTTCTGTAAAAAACCTGTGCGGTCAAAATGCTCACTGTACCCCTAGATAATTTCCTTGAGGTGTCTAGTTTCCCAGATGGGGTCACTTTTGGGGGATTTTGACTGTTTTGGCACCGCAAGAGCCCTTCAAACCTGACATGGTGCCTAAAATATATTCTAACAAAAATAAGGCCCCAAAATCCACTAGGTGCTCCTTTGCTTCTGAGGCCAGTGCTTCAGTCCAGTAGCACGCTATGGCCACATGTGGGATATTTCCTAAAACTGCAGAAACTGGGCAACAAATATTGAGTTGCATTTCTATGGAAAAACTTTCTGTGTTATAAAAAAATTTGTATTAAAAATGTATTTCTGCAGAAAAATATGAAATTTGTAAATTTCACCTCTACTTTGCTTTAATTCCTGTGAAATGTGTAAAGGGTTAAGACATTTTCTAAATGCTGTTTTGAATACTTTGAGGGGTGAAGTTTTTAAAATGGGGGGACTTTTTTTGCGTTTCTAATATATAAGGCCCTCAAAGCCACTTCACAACTGAACTGGCCCCTGTAAAAATAGCCTTTTGAAATTTTCTTGAAAATGTGAGAAATTGCTGCTAAAGTTCTAAGCCTTGTGAGGTAATAGAAAAATAAAAGGATGTTCAAAAAACGATGCCAATCTAAAGTAGACATATGGGTGATGTTAATTAGCAACATTTTTGTGTGGTATAACTGCCTGTCTTACAAGCAGATACATTTAAATTGAGAAAAATGCTAATTTTTGCAATTTTTCGCTAATTTTTGGTGTTTTTCACAATTAAATACTGAACATATCGAGCAAATTTTGCCAGTAACATAAAGTCCAATGTGTCACGAGAAAACAATCTCAGAATCGCTTGGATAGGTGAAAGCATTCCGGAGTTATTACCACATAAAGTGACACATGTCAGATTTGAAAAATGAGGCTCTGTCAGGAAGGTCAAAAGTGGCTAAAGAGGGAAGGGGTTAAAAATGGCAACACGGCCCGGAACGGAACCCCTCAACAGAAAGCAACGCTGATGTGAACAGGCCTAACTGTTCTGTTGAGAAACAGGGATTGGGTATCTTTCAATCCTTTGTTCCTTGGAGACAAAACAGTATAGTAAACGGTTGTTTAGTTGCCGCTTATCTCTTTTCCCTATAGCAGTAAACATGCACTTGTGGCTGTTTCAGCATCCAAGGTTATGGAGCAGTCGGGGGAGTTTGCTGTCCCATACATGACGCCATTGTGCTTTATGTGGTCTGTATACAGATGTAGCCGTCTTTATCTTGACTTTTAACGCGTTAAATACACAGTGGCAAGACAGTTTAAGGGTATGTTCACACGATTAACAAAATACGTCTGAAAATACGGAGCTGTTTTCAAGGGAAAACAGCCCCTGACTTTCAAATGTTTTTTGAGCAACTCGCGTTTTTCGCTGCATTTTCTACGGCCGTTTTTGGAGCTTTTTTCAATAGAGACTATGAGAAAACGGCTCCAAAAACGTCCCAAGAAGTGTCCTGCACTTCTTTTGACGAGCCGTCATTTTACGCGCCGTAAGATGACAGCTCGTCTGCACAGAACATCATAAGACCCATTGCAAGCAATGGGCAGATGTTTGCCGACGTATTGGAGCCGTCTTTTCAGGCGTAATTCGTAAAACGCCTCCATTACGTCTGAAAAGAGGTCGTGTGCACATACCCTTACTTTACCTTTACAATGGCTTTTGTTGTGTGAGCTCACACTGCAGCAAGTTATCAGTCAAGATAAACGTGGCTACATCTGTACACAGTGGAGAACATGTAAAAAGGCTTCTTACAGGTAATGTGTGCTTGTAGACAAGGAGAGACCAGGATCCTTACAAATCAGTCTGTGATTTTTCTCTCTCAGCTCATGAAGGGTTTTGTACCTTTTAGGAATTCCTGACACAACTAGATTCCTGCTGGGGTTATGAGAAGTCATGCAGGAAGGAGCGCAGGTTCAGTTATCCGGTCTGTGACCAGGTCGACGCTGGTTGGTATGTGCTTGTTTTACATCCTAAGGCTCCATGCACACGACCGTACATTTCATCCGTAATTACGGACCCATTCATTTCTATGGCCGACGGACACCTTCCCATATATTTACGGGACAATGTCCGTGCCGTAGAAACCTTCCATAAAACATAGGACATGTCCTATTTTTTTATTTTACGTACCGTGCTCCCATACTTTATAATGGACCACGGCCTGCAAATTTCAGACCGTGATTACGGGCACGGTCATGTCCATGGGGCCCGAGACACTATTTTATAACTTTTGTTTCATTAGTAACATGTAATAAAAATGATCTCTAGAATCTCTTCATTTTCAACTAAAGGTCTGGATACTGGAATCTTAAAGGGCAATACTACCCCAGTTCTACATGGATACAGTCAGCCTAAATATCTGTATCGGGGGTGTACACATGATTTTGTAAAGGAGGGGGGATTTTTACATGTTACGCGGAGCGCGCAGACACTTGATAGACACAAGAAAATCCCAGTCACATGGTGCAGGATATATTTATCGTATGACTCTATGATTGCCCCAAAGCCATAGGAAAACTGCATTTTGGCGACAGACGCACTTTAGAAATATATAATCTCGCTATACAAATAAATCAGTAAGAGCTAGAGTGCCCATGATGGTAGCGCCATCAATGCCAGATTAGTGCCACCTGTACAATGTAGTACCATGCAGAGTGCCACTCATACACAATAGGGTCTGCAGAATATAGCCGTATAATCTGTGGTGGTCTTGGGCAGTAATGGCTACATTCCGGGTGATCTACGGTGGTGACGTAACTGTGTCACTACCATTTTGTGTTACATTTTACCCATGCACAGTAAGACCAAGTTCACATGGAGTTTTTTGGCGCGGTTTCTGACGCAGAAACCGCTTCGGAAAACGCCTCCCATTGATTTTAATGGGAGGAGAGCAGAAAAAAGCGCTCTCGGGAAAAAGAACAGTCATGCCCTTTCATTAGGCGTTTCCATCTCTGACCTCCCATTGACATCATGGCGCTTAATGGCCGCGGCCGAAAAACGCAGCAAAAACTGCGGCAAGTGTTATGCCGGCACGTCAAAATCTGCCTCAAATTTTCAGAAGGAATTTTGAGGCAGATTTTTCCACCTGCAAAAAAAACTCTGTGTGAACAGGGCCTTCTAGGTAGAAATCTGTCAATCAGCGGCGAGTGGGTGAAGGTAGCAGCAGCTCGTAAATAATGGTGTCTTTTCTATAGCGGTGGTGAAGTTCTTCAAAACAGCTTCACTTTAGCAAATAAGTGACAGACAGCAGAAATCAGTGTGTCTGTCAGTACATTATGATGCCCTAAGTGAGCAGCATAACGTAGATGACAGGTTCCCTTTAAATGATAACATTCTGGCTGCTTTCAGCTGCCACTAGAGGGAGCACACGGTGTACACATTTATAAAGCTCCTATTGAAGTCATTGGGAACTGTATGATTACAACTGCATCCAGCTCCCCCTGGTGGCAACTTCTGTAATCATTCAGGAGAGACTGAGACAGTGAAAGGTCTATATGGCAAGTTATTCTCCAGCCCTCTGGGCATCTTGTGGGCATTATTGCAGCCATTAGTACAGCGTTTATAGGGTCGCTAGAAGATGCTCAGTAGAGATGTTGGTGCAGATATCTTGGCATGTAAGAAATATGTATAACAAGTAATGACTCCAGCCGTTATTCCATGATTAATGTGATCTTGTTCCCCTAGGGCAAAGAACTTGGAAGGCGCTCAAGAAGTATTTTGGAGACAGGCAGACTTTGGTTACGTTATGGAGCGTTTGGCTGAGGCACAAGTCTTCTGTAATCCACGTGAGCAGGTCCGTCTGTCTTGTGCGTTGCTTCTTCTGACTGGTAATCCAGATTGTCTGACATGTCTCTTTATTACAGGGAGACTCTCTCTTGGCCTGTTCCCGCCACCTCCTGCACTGCCGAGCCACCAACCTTTATTTGGACTTACGAAATCCTAGACGACCACAAGACAGGTCTGTAGTGCTTCATATTGAACTATTGGTCCAGTTGACAATAATATTAAAAATAATATTTAAACACATTGAAGGGGATGTCTGTTTTAAAAAAAATATATATATATATTTTTAATTACTTTATTAGGGAATTCTGAGTTATTGGTGCAGTCCCTCATTCAGGATCCTAGTCTATTAGCCAGAGCGTTAAGCGGCTTCAAAGAGCGTCCCTCACTGGAGGACCCAGCACAACAACGCATTTCACGGACAGACCATTTATTTAATTGGGAACTGTGTAATGCTTCATTTCTCCTGTGGTGGCGCTGCAGGGAAATTGAACACTTTCCTCCAGGTTCCCTCTCGGATTACAGCTGATATCTGGGGGTGCTGCCACTGGACGCCCCGTAATCCGCTTATTCACTTTGGCCCTTGCCGTTCTCCAAAGCAACCCCTTTCTAAATAGGGTTTCCAGTTTTCTATAAAAATCTCATTCACTGTATAATTAAAAGTTATGTAACCTAACAATGTGTTCAGTGCCTCAATTTCTTACAATTTTTAAGATCTGTGATTGCTGTCACTGAATGGCAAACAAAGATACATAGCCCGTTAATGGTTTATTCACACACGGCAGATTTTTTGCAAGCCCCATTCAGATGAACGGGACATTTTCAGAAATTTCTACAACAAATCTGCCATGTGTGAATATATCCCCTCAGCCTATCCGTGCCCCCTCTATTAATGATCCATGAATGTGTGTGCAGGGCGTGATCAAGACAGATTCAGCCTCTGATTATAAGCAATATTTCCAATTACTTTAAGCAAGCAGAGATCTTAAATGGTAGGTGGTTAAAACATAAAGTATAATAGATTGTTTTTAACTTTTCATTATAAATGTAATTGCCCAATGATCTCTGTAGTATGGAGACTAAACATGCCGATCCTCTGTTCTCCTGGGGGATAAGCCGCTGTTAGAGAGATCTTGCCGCGGTTTCTTCCCCCTCTCCCCATTTAAATAAACCGGCACAAAAAACATTTTATAGTGGGATCAGGTGAAATAGCTGTTGGCCAAACAAACACTCTGCCAACATCTATTGCATATGTATGGCCAGCTTTATGCCTCCATAACAGGTCAAGCTTCAGTTCCCCCATAACTGTGCCCGCAGCAGCGCCCATACACTTGCATTATTCACAAGTCTGAGCTGCTCTGTCTTCACATGACAATTAGCGATTACCACTGACTGATTAGGAACTGGTCCGCGTAACAGGATTGATTCTTCATCAGTTGTTTCTACCGGGACAGCAGTGTGGTATCTGGGAATGAAGGAGGGCAGTGGCAGCAATCCAGGGAAGTCCTGCGGAGTCCGCAACATTTTAAATACCGCATAATTAAGCAACTAAACCAACATTCCGCTGATCATGTGACTGGTGTCTGCCGAGACCTGGTACTACCAGCGCTGTATGTGTCAAACAGAGGAGAGATCAGATGAGCAGCAGAAAGACCTTGCAGAGGAGCTACAGTGAGAGGAGGAGAACAAGCAGGGGGTGAGAACAGCGAGAAGGAGGAGCAGCCAAGGTGTGTGCAGGAGAGGAAGGAAGGTGAACCTTAAAACAAGGAGCTAACTGGAGATGTTATTGCTAAATATTATTACTCAAAAATGCGTGATCAAATAATGTTCTGCGCTCGAGAAAGAAAAACGTTGCCTGTGCCATTTAAAAATGTGCCGTTTTTTGGTGGATATTTCCCAGATCTCACTTGCGTCAGGAAAAAGAAAGAGAAAATTAGTAAATTTGGACCTAGTGATAAAATTGCATAACCTGGACAAGATTAGGATATTCCGTCCCTTCCGTACGGGTCTGACCTCTGGGACCCAAACAGTCCTGAGAATGAAGGGGCTGCAATGATGATTTAGCTCCTCTGTCCCCTTCACTGTTTCTCCCCTCCTTTGAGCGGGACGGAGAGCTAAATTAGCGCTGCAGCCCTTTCGTTCCTGGGATCTGTGGGGGTCCTATAGGTCCAACCCCCACCAATCATAAAGTGATGGCATATCCCATCATTATCCTATCTCAATTTATAAGCTGGGAATGGCCCTTTAATAGAGATTTTTACATAATATATATATATATTTTTTTGTTTTATGCACAAATTGCAACTTTTCTATTCCAACTGGTGAAGATCATGAGATTATTTACCCCCTTACGAGTCCTACGATTAATTTTTTTAAACCTCCGTACATTGAGAAGCACAACTTGAAATCTGTTTTTAAGCATTCTGGAGGCTGGAAGATCCTTTTTTATTGTTTGTTTTCCTCTTGCGTTTGAGCTTAATTTGTTTCTTCTGGGATATTGTCCTCATCGAGATTTTGTTACTTATTTTAAAAAAAAAAATCGACAATAAAAGGAGGAGAAGGAATATTTACATTTCTTTTTCTCTCTCTTACAGATTAAAAGAAGACTTTATACAGGAAGGGGAAATGGGAGGACATTGTGACCTTGACTCACAGAAGCTGCTCTCTCAAGGTGATCGCAAGAGCCCCCTGCAGTCTTGGTATGTGTTCTCTTCCCAGTCTTCATAAGTGATGGCATATGTTTAGTAATGACTTGCTGACTGTCAAGGATCTGACCACATGGCACCACCGATCATGAAAACAAAGGGGCTGAGTAGCAGAACCTCCACGGCGCCTGGAAGGCAGCACCGCTGTGCAGGGGAAAATCACAACAATCTCCACAAAGAACCGGGGCCGCTTCAATCGAGTAATCATTGGGGGTTGAAGTGGTCAGATCCCCCTACATCCGCTAATGACCGCATATCCTAGTACTATGCATCTCCTGGTAACATTGCAAAACTCTTTTAGGCCTCACATTTAATAAGAGTTTTACAGCTCTTGGGTCATGACACAGCGGGGCTTTAAATGTGCCCATAAAGGGCAAAAACAGCGGGCATCCTGTGCCAATCCGGGTAGCCCAGTGCTCTCAAGCCCTCTTTATGGGCATTTTAGAGAAGAGGTAGAGAACCTCTAGGTACACAGTGCATGTGATCATCAAATATGCCACCATTACCTTGATTTTTATATAGGGGAGTCTCGTCATTGCTCGTCTATGCTGGGCTATTAATTCCGATTAAAGGAATTTTCTCTTCTCACTTTATAACATATAACAGAGTCTTGTAATTAAACTCCAGCGATATAAATCACAGTCAGACAACAGAGGCCGTTATTATTGTATTCACACGTCCTACGGACAGAATCGATGGGAGTGTTTGGCGTCTCGCTTTAGCGGGCATTGATTGTGGAAATTGCCAACTGCTACATTACCGGCTGCAAACAAATATTTAGGAAACTAAGAATTACTTTCCATGCGCTCAAAGCATAAAATACCGGAGTCGTGCCGATCTTTGCAAACTGCTTTATTACAGGATTCCCAGCAGAAAAATAATCCTATAAAGTATCACCGCTGGGGTCATGTCGTAGGAAGTTCTTCATTCAACCTTGGATGACATTTGGGTTTCCTATTGGTCTGTTGATGCCGGTATTGGCTGGCAGCCATGATGGTTTCTAGGACTAATGGCGCTTAAGGGACACGTTTTATAAAGTTGATGATTCCACTGAGACGTATGAAAATCAAATGAATGCGATTCTGGGAATCTCTGAATCTTTTCTGGTTATTTTTCCTTTGTTTATATAAAATAATACATTAGGACGTGGAGTCATGCAAGTTATTTAAGAGACTAAAATATTAACTATACAGGGGACCAGCGACATGATTGTCAATACAATTTTACGGCCTTCAAGATCCCAGGGCACATAACTCCTATAAGGGCCTGTTCACATCATCATTCGCTTTCCGTTCCGGGGTTCCGTCGGAGGTTTCCGTCGAGTGAACCCCGTAACGGAAAGTGAAAGTGAAACCACAGCTTCCGTTTCAGTCACCATTGATATCAATGGTGACGGAAACATCGCTAATGGTCTCCGTTCGTCACCATTCCGGCAGGTTTCCGGTTTTCCGACAGAATCAATAGCGGAGTCGACTGCATATGGCAGTGAGAAATAACTGTTGGCAGCGCCATCACGTCTCTCCCATCCCCCTCAACAGAAAAATCAAACAGATTTTTTTTTTAAATGACCTGTGCTGTTGACCAGTTCAATGTGCACTACAGATCCCAGCATGCTCTACTGCCAGAAGGAAATTAATTACATGGGTGTATTTAGACTTTTGAAACCATAACATCTCTATTGGCTCCTCATCGAACAGAGAAGGTGGGAGAAACACACATTGGGTACAATCTGTCCATGCCAATCTATGCACATTTTTATTTTCTAACCTACAACTTGTACAGTGAGAGCTAGAATCTGATTGGATGCCATGGGCAGCACCACTTAGGACCTTGTTGCCATGGACTGCATCACAGAAGCGTCGTCATCCAGTCACGGAATTCTCTGCAGGAACGGTCAGTGCGAGGCAGATATCGAGGAGAGAGGAGCGGCTAAGCACTACTGCGATTATCCCGGCTGGGTTCTTGTTTCTTTTGTTTCTATTTGAATTTTTTTGTTTGTTTGTTTTTGGATCTACCTTCCAGACCCACACTTCCGAGTGTGTGGAGGAAGAGGCAGCCAGATGGCTGCATCGGGGGCTGGTGGAAAGTTCCAGCCCCGGAGATATCTCCATCGTCCCGGGAAGACCCCGTACAGCCGGGAGCCTGAGAGACATCAGAGGCAGACTGGCTTTTTTGGACGTCTAACGGCAGCATTGGGGATCGTGCCATTTCTTAAAAATCTGTGGAGAACACCAGATAAAGAATCGGGCCGATACCTCAAGCTGAAGACTCCACCACCACCACCAACATCTGCAGCCCCCACCTGCTCAGCAATGGAGGAACATCAGGTGCCAAAACCCACCATAACATCAGGTGAGGTCCCGGCCCCTGCCCCATTGCCCAGGAGACCATCTGCCTGGGAGCTGCCACCAACAGCTGCAGTCCCTACCCGTGCAGCAAGGGAGGAACATCTGGTGCCCATACCCACCATACCATCAGGTGAGGACCAGACCACTGCCCCATCTCCCAAGAGACCAACTGCCTGGGAGAAGTTTCTGGCAAGAAAGCCACTAGTCTCTGCCACAAACAGGGGGTCACCAGTAGTGGCTCGAAAATCCAGGGTCCGCAGTGCACCTTATGTGTTACCACCGCGCATTAAAGTGACTGCCAGACAGGTGCATGAGACCCCACTATGGGACACTATGGGTGGTGCATCACGCAGGATGCTGAGAGCCATGCTGAACACGCCATTGGCAGATGATTGCAGGTGCTATGTCAGCGATGAGGGAGACTATGTGCGGTACACCTTCTCCAGAGACACCATCTATCCGGAGAAGGAGTTCCACGGGGAAATTTCATTTCGCTGCAAGAAGATCTAGTGGTGGAGTCTCCTGCAGTGTGCCGGTAACATCAGGGCACTCGCTGCGATTTCATATGATTGATTTTCTGGTTTTGACATTTGGCTTGTTTATTGGACTACTCTTTCTGACTGCTGCCTGCCCTGACCTATGCCTGTTTATTTGACTACGCTAGTTTGCTGCCTGCCCTGACCCCGGCCTGTCCATCGACTACGCTTGTTTGCTGCCTGCCCTGACCTTTGCTTGACCAGCGACTATTCTTCTGCCTGACGATTTGGTACCTTGTGGTCTGTAGATGTGGTTCATTGCCGTGTTACTTTTCAGGGTGATCCCCGCTACATACCTTTAGTGCCCCCCTGCTTTTAAGGCAGGCCTGCACTGATGATCCCCCGTTCTCTCACAGAGTGCTAACCATTACACTATGGAACGTGCTTCAGGTCGTAACCCTTAAACCAGACTCCAAGTCTCCCACTAGAACTCCCCTTTGTATGTTCCCAAGGGTCCTCCTAGCACACGGGTACTTTCAGTGTCCCCTGATTTTCACTGTTGGCCCGCCCTGATTATCCTTGGTTCCCTCCTGCTGATGCTGCTGATGGACAGTCTGGCCGAGATTCAGAGTGCTAACCATTACACTATGGAACCTGCTTCAGGTCATAATCCCTAAACCAGACTCCAAGTCCCACACCAGAACTCCCCACTACTCCCTGGTGTCCTGCTTAATTGGAGCCGCCATGTCTTGCTGATAAGGGGTGAAGGGATAAATCAATCACCAGGACAATGGGAAGTTATTTGATTAAAGGGGTATTCCTAATGTAAAGGACCTGAAAAATAATATAATAATAATTAATAATGCTCCCCATGTGCAGGGTGATGTCAAAACCAATGTTGAGAGTGGTACCTGGCGGTTTTAAAAGAATTATGCAGATTTTACCTTTTGCTCCAACTGGGGTCTTGGTCAGAGACCTCCTCTCCCTCTGACAGTCTGTTATCTGATGTAGGAGACTCCCTCATCCCTGCTTGCCTATCACAAACTGTCTTCTGATCCTCACCCATCTGCCAAGTATCATCTGCCAGTGCCTGTACCCTCGGCGTGCTTCACCGTTGTATTCTGGTCCGCTGGGCCAGCCGCTACTCACACCGGGACCACCTCAAGAGGTAGCGACCTGGTAGTCTCCCCGCAGCGAAGTCCAGATCCCCGTACGGGGGTTAAAGGGTGAAGACTGGGGAGGCTACTTAGACAACGCCCTTAGAGGTGGCCCTAAGCCAAACCGGTGGAGTAGCACAGTGGGTCGACAACCCGCTGGTCATAACACTCGCTGCCTCTTCCTCTGATCAATGAGAGATGGAAATGTCCTATATTGGTGTTCTGACTCTTGAAGGGCCCATGCCTATCCCTGGGACAACTTACTCTGGTAATTGACTCTACTCTGGGCCTCAGTACTGCGATAACTACATCTAATAAGATAGAAGAGGCATCCTTTCCCTCTCACAGTATTCCAGCTGATGGAGTAGACTTGTTTATCCCGGAATCCTCTGCTGACTGAGGAGTTCATGAAGCATCTGTTAAGGACGCAACTAGGACAATGTAACAGAAATTGTCGACTCTCTAAAAAAGGAATTGCTCCAATCAGAGACCATTGCCAAATCACAGAATGAACTGATTAATAAAAATGAGGAAATGGAGAAAAACAATTCTGGACATAGGAGACCGATCCCTTCTCAACCACAATTGACTTTGAGGAATCCTGCATTTGGTCTCTAAGTCACCGACTTCATGAGATTTCTGCCTCCAGATGTCTCCACCGTAGAGAAAACACTGGCCCCAAAGCTGAAAAATCTTCCCCCAGAGTTGGACGACTTTACACAATCTCATCATCACATCGAGATCATTGCCTACAAATGGAGATTCCCATCAAACTAGTAATGTCCAAAAACATCCATCATTATGTCTTCACAACACGGCCTGCAGCTCTGAAAGTCTGAGAGAAATGGAAACTCCTGTCCCATCACCACCGAGAACCTCCGTCACCACCAACATAAAAGAAGAATCCCGGAAACTCAATCATGAATGGACTATAGCTGGACGGGGATGGTAAGTCTAAATACTCACTGCTTTCCTGATGATAATTTAGGATGTGCTAATACTCGTTACATGATGTCTCTGCAGGATTCTGTCGTCTGAATACAAGTTCACACGACCACTCTCATTGTTTTACCTTGACCTTTTAGGCTGTGTTCACACGTTGCAGTCATGTCACTGTTTTTCCAAGACTCCATGGCAAAAATGCTTTTTTTTTTTTTTTTTTTTTGCAAAACCCCTGTGTTCTTGCTGTCACGTAGTGCAAACTGCAGAAAAAAATCTGTGATATGACCGCAATGTATGACATCCCCTTTAAGACTATCAAACATTCCTCCTTGGTACTGCCGCTGATCTGCAGATGTCTGTATTCTTTGGTTATGTATTTATTATATTTCAATATTAATCTTCAGATTGTCGCTGGTAGAAGATGGCGGCAAGTACAGATAAATAAATGCTAGTCTTATACGCAGCCTCTAGTTAGTTAGTTAGTTAGTTAGTTAGTTAGCTAGTTATACCTGTTTCTTGAAAAGCTGAGTGACTACTAATATTACCAGTATTAAAATTCCCATAACAGTTGGGTCCCAAAAGGCAAATGTGTCTCATCATCGAGCATTACAGGGGAAGAAGTGTAGAACATGGCAGATTTACCTTTCAGGAGTTTGGGAAAGCTGGGTGACATGCCAGTTAAGATTTGTAATGGAGATCTTATTGGTTATGGCCGAGCTTTCTGTTTTATAATAATAATCTACAGAATGTTGGTTTTGGTCTCCTCCGCTCAGGGTTTATAAGATTCCTGATTGAACTTGCTCTGAAATGTTGTGAATATTTCTGGTTTCTTGTAATTCCAGGTTTGCGGAGCTGCAGACATTCGGCTCCCTGACGTTCAGACCCATAGAAGATGGACATTGTGACGTCGTCGTCGAGAGGCCGACGTATATCATGAAGTTAGATGCAGGTAATGTGTACATCTGATTAGGATTGTCACGACTCACGTTACAAGAATTTGGACTTTGATACCGATACTTTGTGTAGTGTTGCGACTCTTGATACCAAAACGATACTTTGCCAACTGTAATAAAAAAAAAAGAAGTTCCATTCACTGATGTGAGGCACGGGGTGTGAAGAATTTTGAACCTCCATGTGCCGCACATTAAGTATTTCACATTACTTCATTTTTTTACTTTTTTAAACTTTAATGTACTGGCATATATCTATCTATATACCAGTACATTAGCCTGTGTACTGATGGGTATGACCTAACAACTGCCTGTTTACGAAGTATGCCCTAACAACAGGAATATACGGTCAGACAGCCTTGGTGTCCTTCAATGGACCCTGGATTGTCTGCCCATATATGGTATGTCCCTCAAGCATCACAGGGATTCCCTGTGACGCAATCCACGGGGCATCCCCCTTCTCGTTTTCCCCTTCAATGCTGCGGTCAGCTTCGATCACAGCATTCAAGGGAATAGCATCGCAGATCAGAAATTTCTCTGATCTCTGGCAATAAAGCCGAGCTGCGGCTGTGTAATACAGAAATTGCACCGCTCCTGACATCAAGTGTACGCACAGTCAGCATGAGGTGATGCGACCAGCTAATGAGCGGCGGCACCGGGACTGAAGACCGAATATGGGGGTGTTTTGCAGTGCGCCCGCCATGTTCTCTGTATTCAGTGCCGGCGCTCATTAGTGCAGCTCTGGCCGCATGCTGACCCCACGTGCACACTTGTCAGGAGCGGGGCAATGGCTGTATTACACGTGTATTACACAGGCGCAGCCCTGCTCTGACTACATTTATGTGAAATAACGTGTAGCACACGGACCCATTGATTTCAATGGGGCTATTCAGACATGCCTAAATTTTCACACCGCGAGTGTCCGTTGCGTGGAACTCCCTGCTTGTCCTATATTGGTCCGTGTTTGCAGAACTTGTCGCCTATTAATGTCTATGAGTGCATGAAAACCACGAACAGCACACGGACGACATCCGTGTTCTGTCTGTGTTTCACAAATCAATTACATAGGATTACATAGAAATACTGATGCCAATACGCAACGCACACAGACATGAAATGTAGAAAAAACGCTGCGTTTTTAACGTGCACAAATCGGACACGCTCATCTGAATGTAGCCTTAGGCTCATTCACATATCCTTGTCCTTTTATATGGCTGCAATAAACTGACTGCATACAGATGGCTTCCATGGGCAGTCCGTTTTTTTCATTTTTTTTTCACGGACTCCTAGACCAGAATGGGTGAGACCGATCTGCAAATACTGACCGGGATAGGACCTGCCCTGAGTTTTTCAGATTGAGAACGCGGATCCCTGAAAAAAACAGATAGCACACTGAAGAAATGAACTGATGTGTGCATGAGCCCTAAGGCCCTGTTCACACAAAGATTTTTGGCGCTGATTTTGATGAGGAAACCGCATAGCAATCAGCGCCAAAAAACTGCAGAAATCGCCCCCGATGATTTCAATGGAAGGCAGAGCGTTTTTTTCCCGAGCAGCTTTTGGCCGCTCACGGGTTAAAAAAGAGCAGCATGTCCTTTCTTGCCACGGTTCCGCCTCTGACCTCCCATTGAAATCAAAGGGAGGCAGAAAAATCCTGCAGCGTTAGATTCCGAGAAAACCGCGTCAAAAAAGCGCAGGCAGGTCAAGATCTGCCTCAAATACACAGATTTTTTTTCTGCCTGCAAAAAACTGTGTGAACAGGGCCTACGGTTTCTTCCATGTAGCATCTCAACAATCTCCGGGTACTTGCTGTTCTCGGTAGGGGGGAAATGGGATGCGCCAAATGTTTACTGCACTCCAATCCCTTTATTTATATTCTAGGAAGGATTTTTAGAAGTGTAGTTCACAAGTCTTATGTAGCCTGGGAGGCGGCTGGCAGGGCATGTGCCAGGGGGTGCTAACCATTTACGAGGCTAGGGCAGAAAACGGAATGTTTGCCCCAGATGAAGAACAGCCGAGGTTATGTCTAGTGACCGCGCAGTCACGGCCTGTGAATAAATCTGTCTAAAACATAATACAGTCAAATTCCTGTAATCCGCCATCTGATAATCTAGAAAGTCTGATGATCCTGCCCTTGTTTCCGGCACAGAGCTGCAGAATAACGAGGAATCTGACAAGACTGGACTGGTTAACAGACATGGACACGGCTGCTAGGATTAGATTGTTTCCTTTATTCAGCCCTGGAAATTAGTTTTTTACATTATTGTGTGACTGTCCAATAATCCAGAATGTCTGATAATCCGGTTTTGTTGATTTTTATATGTTCACAGGAAGAGATGGTAGATTTTAGGAAGCAAATGTGAGTTTATTGTTACTAATATTGTAATTATTTTATTTTTCGTTGTTCCCAGGTGTAAATCTCTATCACCACTTCTGGGATTTTGTCAATCTCTATATTACACAACATATTAACAACTCCTTCAGCACCGACGTCCATATTGTCATGTGGGACACAGTAAGTATTTTTTTTTTCTTTCTTAAAGGGGTATGTGTTATAAAAATGGAGGCGGTGGGGTCCCTTTGTTGACCCTCCCCCTCCTCTGTTGGTCTGAATGTAGCAGTACTGTAACCTGTCATACGTGGATATCCATAGCTTGGCATTGCCAGCATGGAAACTTATCCTCTTTGGACAATTCCTTTTTGTTACAGGACCCTCCAGCAATCATCTGTGAACCTGATGCCAAGTGTTCATTTCCCCTGCAGCGCCACCACAGGGGAAATGAAGCATTACATGCTGCCTATTGAAATCAGTGGGCTCTCTCTGTAATGCCAGGACACTCTTTGTAGTAGTTCTGGCTTGTACTCTGAAAAGGAGCCCTGCCCGAATAAAACAGAATTCCCTCTTTGGGGATTTGAGATTGGGTTTTCTCCAGACTACCCCTTTAACTTCATAACATTGCTGGTTGCACACGCCCTAGTACAGGGGTCAGCACTCCAGCTATTGTGAAACTACAACTCCCAACATGCACTGGCAGCCAAAGACTTTATTATTATTCTATCCACATGCTGTCAGGCCATGCTGGGAATTGTAGTTCTACAACAGCTGGAGTTCAGAAGGATGATGACCCCCATTTTCTATGCCTATCCCGCTGTGTTCATCACGCTGTCCTCTGTGATGCTATGGCTACGCTCGGTACTCCGAGACAATCTGATGTCTCACAGACACCGAGAATGTGCAGCTGCATCCCCCTCCTCTTCCTCCGCTATTTCTTCTATTTTCTGTATTCCTGCAAATATTTTGAGGACTTTTACGTTTTCTGAACATATACAGAGAGCCTGCAGGCAGGGAAGGGAACTGTGAGGGGGGGGAGGGGACATGTTACTTTCCACTAATAAGATGTATTACAAAGTTTCATATATTCACATGAACTACGGATTAGTACAAAAACATTATCACGATAGATACACTTTAATTAGTGTATAATAAAAAGTTCTACTTTCTAAGGTCAACTTTATAATATATTTTGTGTTTCAACTCCTCTCTATTTTCAAAATCCCTGCTCACTGTCAGTGAATGGAAACATTCTTATCCCGATCGTGTCTCGCTGACCCAGGTGCACGGTTTGGTTTCCATTACTGTCGGCCAAGACGTGGCCTCTTTATAGAGACTTTTGAAGCTGGAGTTTTCTGTTACCACCTGCAGCACTGACCCAGTCATACACAACCTCGGGGACAGATCTGATTATTCTTGGGCGTGAGAACAGGAAGCAAATTCTTCTATATTTTTACGGCGCTGGGAACACAGGCTGGTGAATTGCCAAGTGTACATTGTGCCAGTATGAGACAAGATTTTCTGTAATAGGAGGGAGAATTTTATTGGAGGCTCTATTAAATGGAGATTAATTCACCTGCACCAAATTCCTAATTCCCCCAAAAAATATCAAATAATACCCGGTTTTCCATAGACCCTAAGTGGTATCTAAGGCCTGATTTACACGAGCGTGTGCGTTTTGCACACGCAAAAAACGCTGCGTTTTGCGTGCGCAAAAGGCACATAATAGCTCCGTGTGTCATCAGTGTATGATGGCTGCGTGATTTTCTCGCAGCCGCCATCATTATGACACTCCGTTTGGATGTTTGTAAACAGTAAAGCACGTGGTGCTTTTCTGTTTACATTCAGAGAATGACAGCTCTTGCGCGAATCACGCAGTTCGCACGGAAGTGGTTCCGTGCGGCATGCGTGGTTTTCACGCACCCATTGACTTCAATGGGTGCGTGATGCGCGAACAGCGCACAAAGAAAGGACATGTCGTGAGTTTTACGCAGCGGACTCACGCTGAGCAAAATTCACGCACTGTATGCACTGCCCCATAGCCTAATATAGGTGCGTACGACACGCGTGAAAACCACGCGCATCGCACGCGCGTATATTACGCTCGTGTACATAATAGACTTGAGTTCAATTTAACCTTTTGAAGCCTTTCCTTTTTTATTTTTACATTTTTCTAATACACTGTCAGTGCGTCAGTCTTCACTGTTGTTTTGCCATTCTATTCATAAATATGAAAATTATTGACACTGTTCATGGCATGAAAAAGAATCAGAAAACCTGCTGTCTGTTTGTAGGGAACTCCTTAGTTTAAGAGAAGTGCAAAAATCGATGCTGATTTCATAATCTTTATAGGGTATGAAGCTCCATTTTTCCTGTTGCAGAGCAAAAAATCTCAGATTTCTGTTCACACAGCTATGGGGTTATATATGATACATTTCGGTCTTCTGCAGCCACCACTAGGGTGAGTTTGTTAAAGATCTATTTATTATGCAATTTAATAGTAGGTGTATGTAGGGAGCGCCCCCTAGTGGTGGCTGCAGGCACACATAATTTTACTATTTAAACGATAACTACACGTTCAACAAACTTCTGACATGTAAGAAGTTTTGATTGGTAGGGGACTCAGCACTGAGAACCCCACCAATCGCTAAAACGAAGCAGCTGAAGCGCTCATGTGAGCGCTGTGTCACTTGGTTTCTGTTCGGCTCTTTCCGGAAAGCTGTTGTATCGGAGTACGGGCTCATAGACTTCCGGAAAAAGCTGAACAGAAATGAATCGGCTGAGCGCTCACACGAGCCCTTCTGCCGCTCCGTTTTACCGATTTGGTGGGGGTCTCAGTGCATGTACCCCCACCAATCAAAACATGTGACATGTCAGAAGTTTATTGAACATTTAGTTACACTTTAACTCTATGGCTGTGTGAAGGTAAGTTAAAGGGGTTGTATTCAATTGAATTAGAGCAGAGTTGCAGTACTGCAGCACGGCCACTATAGCCACGGAGCCATCTGCTTC
This sequence comes from Rhinoderma darwinii, assembly GCF_050947455.1. Lineage (NCBI taxonomy): Eukaryota > Metazoa > Chordata > Amphibia > Anura > Rhinodermatidae > Rhinoderma > Rhinoderma darwinii. The sequence goes on from NC_134695.1 coordinate 108,430,812, forward strand.
TGACACCGGCCACTGCACAACATCTGGCGCCCGGAGGCAGCCTGGACAGCTGATAGGTGCGGTGTCGGACCCCCACCGATCATATGATGATAACCTATCCTGTGGATAGGTCATCAGTATGAAAAAACACCCCGTTCCTGGACAACCCCTTTAACGATTTGGGGCTCTTTATAAGAAAAATTAAAAAAACCTATAAAATAAATAACCAAATAAATCAGCACAGAATTATAGTCATATAAAATAAAAATACATCCTACACTTTAATCAGCGTCTTCCATTTTAAGAGCTGCTTGTATCTATTGTTCAATTTCTTGGCCCCTTGAGAAGTGATCAGAAAGTGATGACCAGTCCTGCTTATCTTTATTACTATCCTCCCTTCACAGCTCCCAAAATAAATGGTTCAGGGTGGAGATGACCTTCCAGAGCCAGCGATCTCTACACAAAGAGCGCTATTTTTCATTCCGCAATAGAATTGAAAAATGATTTACCAAAGCCAGAGGTCGGCGCACCCCTTCCAGCGTTCACTTGTCGATCAGCAGTTGCACTTGGTCCCATAGGGTTTGGGTGCATTCATGGGCCGTCTAGCGGGATAGGTAATCGGCTTATCTTCCCTGGGCAGATGGTTCTGCTTTCTAAAAGGAAATTGTCCCCGGCAACCTGTCGTGTTCTGGGCCAGACTGTGTCAAAGGAGAAAATCCTGATTTATAATCCACTGTAATCTCCTCAACCATTGAGATGTGAAGCTCCATGGAGACTGAACAATTCTCTGTGTCCGGGATCACAATCATCTGCCCCTGACCATCTACTCCCTCTAATACGGTCTAGTTCAAGGCTGATAAGTGACGGTTCTGTGTTGCTTTTTTATTTGACATATCACAATCATTCATCTGGTATTATAAAAATGTGCCCCCCCCCCCCAGCTTGACCGCCACTCTATTTAAAATCCTCAAGGGTTCGGACCACCGTTCTCTCAATCGGTTGGGAATCCCGGCGTTGGGGCCCCCAGTGATCTGACAATTCTCATCTATCCTATGGATAGGTAATAATTGTCAATTCTGGGAATACCACTTTAATTGAGATGCTCTGAATATTCTTATAGCTGGCATAGTGTCTTAGGGTATGTTCACACACAAACTCAAAAACGTCTGAAAATACGGAGCTGTTTTCAAGGGAAAACAGCTCCTGATTTTCAGACGTTTTTTAAGCCACTCGCGATTTTCGCTGCGTTTTTCACGGCCGTTTTTGGAGCTGTTTTCAATAGAGTCAATGAAAAAACGCTCCAAAAACGTCCCAAGAAGTGTCCTGCACTCCTTTTGACGAGCCGTTATTTTACGCTCCGTGTTTTGACAGCAACGCATAAAATAAAACGCCCGAATTACATCTGAAACCACTGCGTGTGAACATACCCTTAGAAGTCCAACACACTGAAATGTAATGGGTTGTATGGACTGTATTATAGTCCAGAGCTGCATTCACGATTCTGCTAATTGTCAATGGAATGAGTCAACAAGCTTGTCGACAGACCCACCCCTGAGGGTATGTGCACACACACTAATTACGTCCGCAATTGACGGACGTATTTAGGCCGCAAGTACCGGACCGAACACATTGCAGGGAGCCGGGCTCCTAGCATCATAGTTATGTACGACGCTAGGAGTCCCTGCCTCGCTGCCGGACAACTGTCCCGTACTGAAAACATGATTACAGTACGGGACAGTTGTCCTACAGCGAGGCAGGTACTCCTAGCATCGTACATAAGTATGATCCTAGGAGCCCGGCTCCCTGCACTGTGTTCGGTCCGGTACTTGCGGCCGAAATACGTCCGTCAATTACGGACGTAATTAGTGTGTGTGCACATACCCTGACAGTTTAGCTCCTATAATACAATGGAGCAGTTAGTCTTCTCTACATCAGATCCTGGTATAAGATGACTCTTCCCAGAGTGTAAATCACTATAGGCTCTACAGCAATCTCTGTGCAGACACTGAGCTGACAAGTGGTAGTCTGCAGAATTATGAATGCAGCTCTGGACTATAATACAGGTTGTAATTCAGATTGGCTGGACTTCAGAATTTAGCATATCCTATTTTCCTGAAAAGTTTATGGATTTGGATTAGGATCTTTGCCAATGTGCCTTCTGAGAGGCTTCTGACAGAGATCAGCATTGACTCCGCTGGTTATTCTATATAGTACAGAGGTGCCTCTTACTTCCTGAGTGAAATTGCGTCCCCTACTTTCCAAATTGAAGATGAGAAGATTCAGGGATGTCTGCCAAGTTCCCTGCAGTCAGAGAAGGGTCCTGTCTGAGGTGAACTTCTCATCTTGCCGCATGGATGGTGCACCCCTGTCTGCACAGTAATTATTCAGCAGAGGTTTTGGTGCAATGTAGAGAATTTGGGATTAGATGCCTTTGTACTAAACACTAAATATGTTTTTTTCTGCAGAGCTTCTATGGCTATGGCGATTTGTTCAGCGAGACGTGGAAAGCTTTTACAGATTACGAAGTTACACACTTGAAAGCGTACGATTCTAAACGGGTAAGATGTTCCAAATGTATTTCTCTTTGTTGTTTTATCATTTTTAAAGTTTTTTTTGTTTTATAGTTTATTGTTGTTTTAATGAAAAGTTTGGTAACTTTATAATATACTTGCTGCTTCAGTTCTTCCCCATTTTTTTTTAAGATCCCTGCTTACTGTCAGTGAATAGGAATATTCTCGTTTACATCCAAAAGCTGAAACCTCATGGTATGTAACTGACACAGGTGCAGGGCTATTTCATTGTACCAGAGCTTTCTCTTGTAATAAGCCATCCTGCTGTGCCATCTAGATGTGATCATAACAGGTTTTCAGCCTCTGGATGTTTACTGTTTTCATTCACTGAAAGCAAGGAAAGACCATGAAAATGAAGAAGAATTGAAATACAAAGTACTGTAGAAAGTTGCTGATTTTCAGCAGGAAGACAGCAGAGAACGTTAAAAAATGCCACAGTGATCAGGCCATGGAGGGTCCGGACAAAACAGAAATGTTAAATTACCATTCCAAGGATATCCTACTATTTTGAGTTTACAGCTCCTATTCAGTCCTATGTGTCTCCATGGTTACAGGCTACAAGTAAACGCTCTGTAGTTGGATCCTGCAGTCATATTGCAATCCATCTGTCCCCTACTTGCTTGCATATACTTGGCAGGAACAGCAAGAAGTAGGGGACAGTTATTTGCAGGATCTGACAGCACATTGTTTGTTTGTAGTCTGTAACCATGGAAACACAATTCTTCATTGGAGCTGTAGATCCAAAACATTAGGAGATTTTAAATCAAGACTATTTGCAATGTTAATTCATTTTTTATTTTGCATGCAATGGGGGAAATTAATATTAATGGTTACAAAGGTGGACAAGTGACTGTTTTTAATTTAAAGGGGAAGTGCTCTATAATCACGAGCATGCGTGACTGCCAGTAATGTGTGTTATCTGTATTTTGCACTAAAAAATTGCAACTGCTCCAATTGGGAATGGTGATGTATAAAACAAAGTTAGGGCATGACCACACGTGGCGGATTTCCTCCGCAACTGTCCGCATCAATGCCGCACAGAATCTGCGTTGCAGATTCTGCTGCGGATCTGCACAAAATGTGCAGTAAATTGATGCGGACTAGCTGCTGCGGACTGCGGGAAAAGTGCTTCCCTTCTCTCTATCAGTGCAGGATATCAGTGCAGGATAGAGAGAAGGGACAGCACTTTCCCTAGTGAAAGTAAACGAATTTCATACTTACCGGCCGTTGTCTTGGTGACGCGTCCCTCTTTCGGCATCCAGCCCGACCTCCCTGGATGATGCGCCAGTCCATGTGACCGCTGCAGCCTGTGCTTGGCCTGTGATTGGCTGCAGCCGTCACTTAGACTGAAACGTCATCCTGGGAGGCCGGACTGGAGACAGAAGCAGGGAGTTCTCGGTAAGTATGAACTTATATTTTTTTACAGGTTGCTGTATATTGGGATCGGTAGTCACTGTCCCGGGTGCAGAAACAGTTACTGCCGATCGCTTAACTCTTTCAGCACCCTGGACAGTGACTATTTACAGACGTCTCCTAGCAACGCTCCCGTCATTACGGGAGCCCCATTGACTTCCTCAGTCTGGCTGTAGACCTAGAAATACATAGGTCCAGCCAGAATGAAGAAATGTCATGTAAAAAAAGCAAGACGGATCCGCAGCACACATAACATGTGCATGACAGCTGCGGACTTCATTGCGGAATTTAGAATCTCCATTGAAGTCAATGGAGAAATTCCGCCATGAGTCCGCCACTGCTCCGCAACAGACAGAGCATGCTGCGGACACCAAATTCCGCTCCGCAGCCTATGCTCCGCAGCGGAATGTTACGCATCGTCTAAACGAACACTTCTAAATAGAAGTGGAAGTCAATGCAGAAACGGCTCCGCTGCGGATTAACGCTGCGGAGTGTCCGCAGCGGAATTTAAGTGAAATTCCGCCACGTGTGAACCCAGCCTTAGACTTGGGGGTCATTAGTCATGTTTTTCTGGACATATTTGGTAATATCCCCTTTTGTATTTATGTTCCTTTAAGGACGCTGTGTTTGCGCTACTGCCCAGAATGAGATACGGGTTATTTTACAACACGCCGCTGGTAAGCTCGTTATCCGGAGATGTGACGGGTGACAGAAGAAGTATTGTTTGCAGACAGGAGATACGTGCTTTATTAGTGCAGTCAATTTCAGCGCTTTTTCTTTCTCTAGATCTCAAATTGCCGCAGCACGGGATTGTTCAGAGCGTTTTCACAACATGTGCTTTTCCGGCTGAATATTTCCCAGGAAACTTTAAAGGTGCGCTATAAATCAACATGAGGGTTTGTTCCCGGGCACAGTTCATTACAGTCATATATATATATATATTTTTTCTTTTTTAAAGCCTTCTGTAGGGATAAAGTAGAGCGCCACCATTCTCGTAAATTATACAATTATTCATAGCCTGCCAACAATATATGGAGTACTTTTTCTTTTGTCAGACTGTTCAGGAACATATAACGTTAGATGGGAGGCCGGAGACTATAAAAGAGGTGCTGTCCTTATTGCTGCATTCCTCTATTGAAGCGAATGGGCCATCAGGCCTTGTACCCACTTTTATGCCCTTATTTGCATAGCCCTCGGTGCAATAAAAATGGAATAAGAGTCGGTAACTTCTAAACTGATGCAACATGAAAGCCAGTCTGGTTACAAGCTGATCCAATGATTTCTTCCAGTGCAGTCTTCGGCATACCTGACCCCTACTGGTGGGTATTGAGGAAGGCACTTGAAGTGGGGAAAAGCATAAAGATTACATATACAAGATTAGAAAATAATGGCTGCTATTAAAACAGCGCCATCTTGTCCACAGGCTGTGTCTGGTATTGCAGCTCATTCAAGTTCATGGAGCTGAAGTGCAATACCAGGCACAGCCCATAGACGAGTGGTGTTTTTTTTTTTTGTCTTGCAAAAAATGTCATTTGACCCCAACGTGTGAATAGATCCATTATTAACTGATTTACTTTCATTTTGGCTCTAGGAGGAGAACATTCGAGTCACCATTCTTATACGCAGCACAGAGTTTCAAAAAATACTGAACTTAGATGAGGTAATCATTACCTTTCTGTGGGTGGCGATGCCCTGGGGTCATTTCTAACCGCAGACGCTTCGTCTTTGCTCTGTGATCATCGGAAATAACATTGTGGCAACGAGTCTCCCAGGAAATCCGTAAAATAAAAATTAGCCAAATGGATAATAACGCTAAACATATTTCTTACTGATGTTCTCCCTCAGCTGGTCCATGCCTTGAAGTCTGTCCCACTCTTTCAAGTCACTGTGGTGGATTACAAATATAGGTACGTAATATTATGTTTATAATATCTGAGAACGAGCTGATAATGCTTATCCAAGGTGAAATACACTGCGGGACGAATCCTAAATGAGGCCACGTGATCTGGAACAGCATATTTGAATAATAGATGGTCGGTCCGTTGATGAAAGGTGAAGTTTCATGAGGACATTAGGGCATCTAGACTTCATAGGGGGGGCACTTTGGACCCCTTCTATGAGCCAGAGCCGGCCCGTCTATGTATTACGTGGTCGGCCACTCATTTTAATGGCGGCCATGTAATACTACATTTTCCCGGCAGAGACCTCTGTAGGGGAAATATCTGTCCGGATGCCGATAACCGCAGATCACTGGGGGTTTCTAAATCTGTTGCCGTACAGCAGGTTTTTCACCAGGATTTTTATATATTTTGTTGCATTAAAGGGATATTTCTACAGAACACATTTATAGCATATCCATAGGACAACATATAATTGGCCGCTTACAGACCTGCAACCGACTACAATGTGGAAATCCGTGCACATTCACAGCCCCATTCTCCCTGCAGTGGCCAGTTCGCTCCTACACGTAAACTGAGACCATGGGATCCCATTCTCCTAACAGCTGGGGGTCCAAGAAGTGGGGTGTAGTCCTATGGATATGCCATAAATGTATCTTATTGAAATACCCATTGAATTTTATATTTTGCCTCTACACACCTTCAAGGGCCTGCTGTAGGGATTGTCAGGGTCCCAGTGGTCAAACCTCCACCAATCAGTAAGTACTACTTTGCTGAGACTGCTATTTGCAAGAAAACACCTTACAGGATAGGTGATAATTTTCTCATCGCTGGGGGCTCCACCGAACACTCGTTCTTCCTCACTGCTGAACCGCAGGAGGACATTAAATGTAGCGGTGGTCGAACATGCGCTGCCGCTCTATTCAAAGTCTATGGGAATGACCGAAACAGCCGAGTACAGCTGTTCCCATTATTCTCATAGACCGTGAATGAAGCGGCAGGCGCATGCTCGATCGCTGATCCATTCAAGCTCATCCTCACTGAAGGGGGTGCGGTGAGGAGGATCTATGTGTCTGGGACCCCCGTTCTCATGATTGAAGGGGTTCCTAGCAGTGGTGCCCCCAGCGATCAGAAAATCGTCACCTGACCTGTGGATAGGTGATCATTTATGATTCTGGGTAAACACAATAAGACCGTAAAGGACAAGTTTTATTAATTACCGTTATCAGGACATTGGTTCCTTCAGTCATAACAGATTGAGCACTATACAGTGAATGTCCGCCCTTCAACCATTTTGTTATTGTAATCTAAACAGGTCCAAAATGATGCTGATTATTTCTTAAAGAGTAACTAAACGTTCAACAAACTTCTCACATGTCATAGTAACACGTCAGAAGTTTTGATTGGTTGGGTGTCTGAGCACTGAGACCCCCACCAATCGCTAAAATGAAGCGGCAGAAGCGCTAAGCAGGTTCATTTCTGTTTGGCTTTTTCCGGAAAGCCGATGTAGCGGTGTACGGGCTCATAGACTTTCTATTGAGTCTGTACACCGCTACATCGATTTCCAGAAAGAGCCGAACAGACATGAAGGGGCTGAACGCTCGCACGAGAACTTCTGCCGCTTCGTTTTAGCGATTGGTGGGGGTCTCAGTGCTCGGACCCCCACCAATCAAAACTTCTGACATGTCACTTTGACATGTCAGAAGTTTGAACATTTACTTACCCTTTAATATATATTAATGGTGTTTTTTCTGATACAAAGCTCCAAATCCCCTGCAAAGACATAATATTTTTTTATTTTCACTTTCTTTTTCATTTTAAATTCTTTATTAAATATCAATAAAAGAAAACAAACATTATCGTATCCAGTACTTACAGACACCATGACACTTTAACAAGTTGTGTAGACAACTCCTTCAGACAACATATCAATTCGACTGCGCTATTGATGCTGCCAAAAAAACGGAAACCTTAAGGAACGGAGACAAACGGAAACCATTAGCAACGGAAGCGTTACCATTGAAATCACTGGTAAGGCTAACGGAAAGCTATGGTTTCCGTCTGGTTTCCGTTCGTGGGTTCTCCTGACGGAAAGGTTTGACGGAACCACGAATGGAACCCCGAGGCAGATGTGAACGAAGTCTCACTTCAATGGAGGTTTACTGCAATACCAGACACAACCTATGGACAGGTGTGGCGCTATTTCTGGGAAAAAGCAGCTATGATTTTCTAATCCTGTATAACCCCTCTCTGTCTATGTAGCAATTTGAAGTTCTAAAAGGCAATGTATTGATAGTTCTCTCCATAACTGCAAACCCTTCATTGTATGTTTCTCTAGATCTCTTGGATTCCTTGAACAGCTGAAGATCACACATAACTCTGAGATATTTATTGGGCTTCACGGGCCGGACTGACTCATTTACTCTTTTTACCAAACTGGGCAGTTATATTTGAGCTGTAAGTCATTTTCTGTGTTCTCGTGTGTAATATGGTTGCCTCTCCTAGAATGTCTTCTCCTTTTGCATTAGGAAATTGCATGACTAGCAATTCCTTCATATATTGTTATTGTCATCGTCTTCTATTCGGGTGAGGGGCCCTGTGCTGCAAATACAGGGAGTGTGAGTCCCTGAAGGGTCCTGATTGGATTGCACCAGTTTGTAAAGGGAGAGTTTTCCATAACAACATTATATTTAAGAATTACTATGTGTGTCTGACTGCAGAAAGTCGGCCTTCATTGCTATACTAGACAATCCTTAATGTCTATTGCGCAACAACTAGTGGCGTACCTACTGTAGAGGCAGACCCTATGACCACGCTAACGGGCCCATGGTAAAAGAGGGCCCGGAACTGAACAACTTCTACGGCTTCCTTTAAAACACTGTCTCAGTGTTTACTTGCAGCCACCACTAGGGGGAGCTCACTGCATATAGATTTATACAACTCCCATTGAGTTCAATACATATACAGTGAGCTCCCCCTAGTGGCGGTAGGGAAAGCAGGGAATTTGGAGTTTGTGAAAAGCAGAGCCCCAACCCCTATTTTCAAAAGAACAGTGAACATTAACTTAAAAAAATTTTTTGTTGGAGCTTTCAGTAGGGGGGAGGGAATTCTGAATTTAGATATGGGGCACTATGGTTTCTGTGTATGCCCCTGATGATGACATTATACTAATGGTCCTGTTGGTGCAAATGTTTCAGCAGTACAGCTTTTAGAGCTAGTTTTTTTTTTTTAAGCAAGCGTGCTGATCTGTCCATATATTCACATTTCTAGAAATGGCCTACCATGACGACACCGAATGGAATTTTCAATAAATATTTATAGACTTTAACAATAAAAGCTAAGTTCTTTTCCCACGAGTCATTTGTGCAAGGTCAGCTCGGCATTCACGCAGCCCATATCTGTATGTGGATTATCAGAATCTGCCTATACCAGCGTCCATTAATCACAATGACAATGTCCCAGATCCATTAGTACATGTGCACCTCTGACTTGGTGTATTAGTAATCTTACCCTATTAATCGGGCACTTCAGAACAGAAGGGTTATATCAAATATTTAGAATAGGCATGATGAGAATTTGACATGTTGTATTGATACACATAGCATTTAATATACAAGACAAAACGTATAGAACCGCTAATTTTGAGAATTTTAGGAAGATTGCAGGACCAACCTTTGCCATTATGTATTTGTATCGAAATTCATGCACGGTAAACACGTGGCATTGCAGTATAAAAGCCATTTTTGTTTTTGCAAAACTCATTCAGTGGGTGCGTGGCATAACTAATGCACCTCCAGCATACGTTGCGCTGTGCGCCCTCTAGAGGGGTGAATGGGTAAAATGTTGCCTTTAGATTCAGGCATGTTAGTAGCGAATAATGCAGAGTACAAGTGTGAACAGGGCAGATAATAGTTTTCTTCTACCATATTATTGCATGTGTTTACCCTGCAGGGGGCGCCGTTGCGTAGAATACTGTACATGTGTGATCTTCTTTCCCTAGGTATAATTGTCAGGATGAGAGGTGTTACTTGGACTTGGCTCGACTTCGAGGAATTCACTACATCACATGGGAGAAAGCAGATAAAATTTTCCCTCAGGACAAGGTAAGTCCTGCTCACGATACCAGGGGTATTACCCGATCAGAGGGTTTACATTAAAAATGACTCATTTAGCCAGCTGAGGTCTTGTTAAGGGCTGATATACCATAGAGAGAGCCTAAGCAGCTGCTATGGGGCCCTAAGAGAAAGGGGGCCCTGGGTTGGTTGGTCCCATCTCTTCGCTACTGGGTGTCGAGAACCTGTGTAGGACTCCCCTCTCCAGAGGAACTGAATTTTTAGCAGCAGGAGAGTGGGCATTGGCCCAAGTGTCATGGAAAGGATGTGGAGGGGAAACAAACTGTGCTTTTTGTCCTGGGTGGCAAAACCAGCACCATATTAAGGACCCATTTCGATCTTTGCTATGGGGTCTGCTTTCTTCTATGTTTCATTGACAACATTTTTGCAGCTCATGACCATGGACAGATATTTTTTTTATCTCCTGCAAGTAAATGACGGTTTCTATTGTAGGACAGCATGCAGAGATCTTAAAACCGGGAGAAATTGATACATAAAGTATATTGGAAAATTATATAATTTTTCATTATACAAAGAATAAGGGTCAGTTCACACGTTGCGTAAATACTGTGGGTTTTCTGCAACGGAATTCGATGCGGAAAATCCACAGCGTAATACGGTTGTGGCAAAGTGGATGAGATTTAAACAAATCTTTACGCTGTGTCACTTTACGCAGCGTATTCGCCCTGTGTTAACTCAGCCTAAAATTTATTTGCAGAAACCGAATACCCCTTTTTAATTTTTGAGTAGTGATTTTACGAGAATATTCGGACATAAAGCCCTCGCTGTTGTGTGTTACTCCCCGCACGTTCACATGGTGTCGCTCTTGACTCTTTCCATTCACACTTTTTTTTTTTTTGTTAGATTATATTGTTCTCTCCCATTATTAGGCTTCTTCCATTGAGTTGTGACACATTTCAGGCTGTGGCAGGATCAAAAGTAAATTAATTGGTCATTAGTTCAACCTGTCAATAATTCTCCCCCGTGTCCCGTGTAGAAAAAAAAACAGATCAATATGTCCTGGGGGCTTTAAATGAAAGTTGTTTTCTGTAACCAGAATTACCTAATTAACTTGTCCTTCAATGGAGAGAATAACGTGCCCGAGAATGACAAAGCTTGTTATGCCGTCTAATTAAGGGACATCACCCGACTTTGGGAGAACACCCAAAATTCACCAATTACGCCTTCGATGTTGCGGAATTTTTCCGGCTGGTCAGCACTGCGGCAGAGTACGTGTCTCGTCATCCTGAGTGGCCGCTCCGAAGAGGTCGTGATGAACTGTAATCGTAAAAAGAAGGAATTACCTCGAAGAATATGTCCTCGGTTCTATTTTATAACATAATAAATTATTTATTTATTATAAAAAAGTTTTTTTAATTATAATTGTTGGAATTTGGTGAGTTTGAAGTAAATGCATTAAATCCATTTTAGCTTCTATTTACCAGTTTTTATCATTTTCTTTTCTTTTTTTGCTCCCCTCACATTCATTCATCCAGAACAGGCAGTATTGTACATGCGTTATTTTCTACACAGGCCGAAATCCAACATGCATCAGTAAAATTCATAACCATTTTCCTAAAGTACAGCAGATAGGTTAAAAAAATCCACTTACCTATAAGTTGTAACTAAAGGGATTGTCTCCTCTCGACAACCAATCCCCATTTTGCCTATTAGGCCCTATTGACGTCATAGAGGGATGGTACCCTGCTCGAGACCCCTTATATGATCTAGAACAGAGAGCTTCTGACAAGCTGACTGACCCAGTCATCCATGTATCACAAGGAAGGCCATTCATTTGATTGGCTAGATGTAATACTTAATTTCACCTGTAGTGGCCGCTGCCGGGGAAGTGACCAGCCGACGGTAACCTCTCTTAGCAAAATCTGCTACGTGTCGGGGAGCCAGACCCACTCTCATAGTAATGAGACGACACAACCCCTTTAAATATTTTGTGCTAGATTTACCATTGGTCCTGTATCATCCAGTGGCTTTAGAACCATTGAGAGATATGGGCACATGACCACGACCGTTGTGTTTATCTGCCCCATAGGATTTAATAAGGGGGAGGGGTGCCTTTTTTTTATTTTTTTTTAAGGTTTCTATTCAGAAAAAAACTATATTAAAAAAAAAAATCTTCCAATTTCATGTTTTTAACAAGTCCTGGATTCAGCTCTGTCCGATAATATATACGTATAGCTAAAAAAAACACTTATGGGAGGCTGGTTATATGATTATTATTGGTCGATTTTGTAATAAAAAATAATAAATCATGTTTTTATTAAGTGGAAATCATTTTGTAAAATGAAAACTTCCTAAAAAAGTGATTGTTTTGTAAGACATCTTTGTGAATAAAGCATGATTAAATGGTAACAAAAACGTCATAGTGACGTGTCAGAAGTTTTGATCGGTGGGGGTCTGAGCACAGAGCCCCCCACCGATTGCTAAAATGAAGCGGCAGAAGTGCTACGGTGAGTTCTGAGCTGCTTCGTTTCTGATTGGCTTTTCTCGGAAAGCCAAGCAGTTGGTGTACGGGCTCATAGACTTTCTATTGTGACCGTACACCAATTTCTCATCTTGCCGACAAAAGCCGATCAGAAACGAAGTGGCTCAGCGCTCACCCGAGCGCTTCTGCCGCTTCATTTAAGTGATCGGTGGGGGGCTCAGACCCCTCTGATCAAAATTTCTGACTTGTCACTATGACATGTCGGAAGTTTTTTGAAAGTTTAGTTAGCTTTTGATATATCTCGTACTTTTGCTCAATGAACTGGTGTCACGTCAAGATCTGACTAAGTCCTCATGCACATGGCACTATCAAAAGTGTATAGCATACCCTTAACCCCTTAAGGACTGAGCCTGTTTTGGCCTTAAGGACACAGCCTATTTTTTCAAATCTGACATGTGTCACTTTATGTGGTAATAACTCCAGAATGCTTTTACCTATCCAAGCGATTCTGAGATTGTTTTCTCGTGACACATTGGACTTTATGTTACTGGCAAAATTTGCTCTATATATTAAGTATTTAATTGTGAAAAACACCAAAATTTAGCGAAAAATTGCAAAAATTAGCATTTTTCTAAATTTATATGTATCGGCTTGTAAGACAGATAGTAATACCACACAAAATTGTTGCTAATTAACATCACCCATATGTCTACTTTAGATTGGCATCGTTTTTTGAACATCCTTTTATTTTTCTAGGACGTTACAAGGCTTAGAACATAAACAGCAATTTCTCACATTTTCAAGAAAATGTCAAAAGGCTATTTTTACAGGGGCCAGTTCAGTTGTGAAGTGGATTTTAGGGCCTTATATATTAGAAACCCTCGATAAGTCACCCCATTTTAAAAACTTCACCCCTCAAAGTATTCAAAACAGCATTTAGAAAGTTTATTAACCCTTTAGATGTTTCACAGGAATTAAGGCAAAGTAGATGTGAAATGTTCAAATTTCTTTTTTTTTTTGCAGAAATTCATTTTTCATCTATTTTTTTTGTAACACAGAAAGTTTTACCAGAGAAATGCAACTCAATATCTATTGCCCAGATTCTGCAGTTTTTAGAAATACCCCACATGTGGCCCTGGTGCGCTTATTGACTGAAGCACCGGCCTCAGAAACAAAGGAGCACCTAGAGGATTTTGGGGCCTCCTTTTTATTAGAAAATATTTTAGGCTCCATGTCGGGTTTCAAAGGCTCTTGCGGTGCCAAAACAGTGGAAATCCCCCAAAAGTGACCCCATTTTGGAAACTACACCCCTTGAGGAAATTATCTAGGGGTATAGTTAGCATTTTGACCCCACAGGTTTATTGCAGAAATTATTGGAAGTAGGCCGTGAAAATGAAAATCTACATTCTTTCAAAGAAAATGTAGGTTTAGCTAATTTTTCTAATTTCCACAAGGACTAAAAGGAGAAAATGCACCACTACTTTTGTAAAGCAATTTCTCCCGAGTAAAACAATACCCCGCATGTGGTCATAAACGGCTGTTTGGACACACGGCGGAGCTTAGAAGGGAAAGAGCGCCATTTGTCTTTTGGAGATCAAATTTAGCAGGAATGGTTTGCGGAGACCACGTCGCATTTGCAAAGCCCCTAAGGGACCAAAACAGTGAAAACACCAAAAAAATGACTCCATTTAGGAAACTACACCCCTTGAAGAATCCATCTAGGGGTGTAGTGAGCATTTTGAACCCACAGGGGTTTCATAGATTTTATTAGAATTGGGCAGTGAAGATAAAAAAAACAAACATTTTTTTCCAATAAGACGTAGCTTTAGCTCAAAATTTTTAATTTTCTCAACAAATAAAGGAATAAAAGAACCCCAACATTTTTAAAGCAACTTCTCTGGAGTACGGCAATACCCAATTTGTGGTCATAAACGGCTGTTTGGGCATACGGCAAGGATCAGAAGAGAAGGAGTGCCATTTGGCTTTTGGAGCACAGATTTTGCTGGATTGGTTTCTTGACACCATGTCACATTTGCAAAGCTCCTAAGGTACCAGTACAGTGGAAACTCCCCAAAAGTGACTCGATTCACGAAACTACACCCCTTGAGGAATTCATCTAGGGGTGTAGTGAGCATTTTTACCCCACAGGTGTTTCATAGATTTTATTAGAATTGGGCAGTGAAAATAAAAAAAATCATTTTTCTTCAATAAGACGTCGTTTTAGCTGAAAATGTTTCATATTCTCAACAAATAAATGAAAAAAAGCACCCCAACACTTGTAAAGCAACTTCTCCTGTGTACGGCAATACCACATATGTGGTCATAAACTGAGGTTTGGGCACAGAGTAGGGCTCAGAAGGGAAGGAGCGCCATTTGGCTTTTGGAGTACAGATTTTGCTGGATTGGTTTCTGGTCGCTATGTCGCATTTGCAAAGTCCCTGTGGGACCAAAACAGTGGAAACTGCCCAGAAGTGACCCCATTTTGGAAACTACACCCCACAGGTGATTGGCAGAAATTGGTGTGCACGTGATGTTGCAGAGTGAAAATGTTTTTTCAATAGATATGCCAATATGTGGCGCCCAGCTTGTGCCACTGGAGATACACACCCCAAAAATTGTTAAAAGGGTTCTCCCGGGTATGGCGATGCCATATATGTGGAAGTAAACTGCTGTTTGGGCACACTGTAGGGCTCAGAAGGGAGGTAGCACCATTTGGCTTTTGGAGCGTGGATTTTGCTTGTAGTAGTTTTGTTTGGAGTCTTACTGGTGTTTCCGTTTATAATGTCGGGGTACATGTAAGGCGGGCGGAGTATATAAGGGGCATAGTCAGGTGGTATAGTGGGGTAAAAAAAACCAATAAAATAATCCATAGATGTGTGTCACGCTGTGACACAATCCTTTCTGCACAGGCCGGTGTCGCACTGATAAATGGTCTTTACTTATCCCCTTTTGGTCCACACTCAGCACCTTTGAAGTTTGGGGAATTTTGCTGTGAAGTGTTGTCCTGGTATAATACGGGCGCCCTCACTTCCAGCAGATATGTTTGGGCCCTCCCCTTCCTGGATCCCTAATTTTAGGGGCCTTGATAATTCGCCACTTGAAACAGAAGAAATGTTCCCCTCGGGCCGGCACAACTGCATATTTTTCTTTCCTGATTTATTGGTGCCTTGACTAATTTTATTTTTTCATAGACGTAGCGGTATGAGGGCTGGTTTGTTGCGGGACGGGCTGTAGTTTTTATTGGTACCATTTTGGGGTACATGCGACATTTTGATCACCTGTTATCCTTTTTTTTTTTGGGAGGCCAGGTGACCAAAAAACAGCAATTCTTGCATATTTTTTTAGTTTTTTTTATACAGCGTTCACCACGCATTATAAATTACATGTTACCTTTATTCTGCGGGTCAGTCCGATTCCGGTGATACCTAATTTATAGCACTTTTTATGTTTTACAACTTTTTGCACAATAAAATAACTTTTGTAAAGAGAATGGATTTTTTCTGTCGCCAAGTTGTGAGAGCCATAACGGTTTTAATTTTTCGTCGACGGAGCTGTATGAGGGCTTGTTTTTAGCGAGACGAGTTATAGTTTTTATAGGCACCATTTTTAGGTACATGCAACTTTTTGATCACTTTTTATTAACATTTTTGGAAGACAAAGTGACCAAAAAATAGCAATTATGTCAGTATTTTTTAGTTTGTTTTTTTTTTACGACGTTCACTGTGCGGAATAAATAACATCATATTTTTATAGTTCAGGTCGTTACGGTCGCAGCGATACCAAATATGTATGGCTTTATTATTTTTTTCAATAATAAATGACTTGATAAGGGAAAAAGGGCGATTGTGTTTTGTGTTATTATTTTAAACTTTTATTGTATGTTTTACAACTTTTATTTTTACTTTTTTTACACTTTTTTTTACACTTTTCTTTAGTCCCACTAGGGGACTTGAAGGTCCAACTGTTTGTTTGATGTTCTAATACATTGCACTACCTATGTAGTGCAATGTATTAGAACTGTCAGTTGTTCACTGACAGCAAGCCGATCAGGCTCCGCCTCCGGGCGGGGCCTAATCGGCTAACGTAATGGCAGATAGGAAGCCATTGTTAGGCATCCTGTTGCCATAGTAGCAGTCGCCAGCCTTGCCATCGCATGGCAAGGCTGCCGATTGCATACAAACCACTTTGATGCAGCGATTGCATTGAATCGCTGCATTGAAGGGGTTAATGGCAGGAATCGGAGCTAGCTCCGGTTCCTGCCGATAGATCGGGGTGTCCGCTGTAACATACAGCGGACACCCACTGCTGATGATGCCGGCTCAGCTTCTGAGCCGGAAGCTGAGCCGGCGCCATCTTGCCGATGGTACCGGAAGCCTCCTGGGCCCCGCCGACGACGGGGCATAGGAGGATTCCGTTACAGGCTGATCGGGAGGTAAGCATTAGCCCTCCGATCGCCTTTGCAGCCACCGGCAACCCAGCGATCACGTTGCTGGGGTGCCGATGGCTATAAACTCCTCACATGCTGCGATCTCTATTGAACGCAGCATGTGAGGGGTTAATCGGTCGGATCGGAGGCTAGCTCCGGTCCTGGCCGATACCTCAGGGTGCCAGCTGTAACATACAGCTGTCACCCGGCGGTGATGTCGCTGGCTCAGCTCCTGAGCCAGCTTCATCTCCATCACGCACAGTTACGTGGAGATGCGCGAAAAGGCCATCTCCCATCACGTAACTGTACGTGAAATGGCGCGAAGGGGTTAAAGATCCCTTTGGCACCTCTCCTGCACAACAAGGCCACCGTCCACCCGCAAGCAGGGAACGGAAACATCTCCATTCAAGTGAAGTGGACTGTGCTCCACCGTTTAGGAAGTGATGGCCTATCCTATCCCTATTTTTAATGCTTTTTAACATAAAGTTTTTATTTTCTTTGTTTACACCTCAAATTTTTCCATCCATGTAAAAAATGAAAAAAATTGCATAGAATGGAAGGATCCCAGACCATAAGGAGGGATCCACATGGGATTATAGTCATCCCTTATGTGGATTTCTTATGATTTTGGCGGGAATTTTCCCGCCAATTTTGCTGTTCTCTGGTCAGATATGCCCAGGGTAGCAACAGCTGGCTATTGGATGCTGCTGGGGTCTCATGTGACCCAGCAACAAGGGAAGATCTTCCCTGGTACCCAGTAACCGGTAGGTCATTGGGCTTCTTTTTCTCATGTGACCTACCTGTTTGGGTTTAAATTGTGGCTTGTATCAAACCCGCAGCCTAAGGGTATGTTCACACGGCGGGGGTCCGTAACGGCTGAAATTACGGGGATGTTTCAGCCTGAAAACATCCCCGTAATTTCAGCCGTACCGGCATGTGCAGGCGCTTGAACGCCGCGTCAATTACGGCCGTAATTAGCGCTGCTATTCATTGGAGTCAATGAATAGCGGCTCCAATTACGGCCAAAGAAGTGACAGGTCACTTCTTTGACGCGGGCGTCTATTTGCGCGCCGTCATTTGACAGCGGCGCGTAAATATACGCCTCGTGTGAACAGACAAACGTCTGCCCATTGCTTTCAATGGGCAGATGTTTGTCAGCGCTATTGAGGCGCTATTTTCGGGCGTAATTCGGGGCAAAAACGCCCGATTTACGTCCGTAAATAGGCCGTGTGAACATACCCTAAAGAAGGCGATACTTGGAAGCACCACGCCTATCCTCCCTTATGTTATATATTTGTTATGTCACGGCTTTTTATTAGACTGGGGTAAAATCAGTCTTTGAAGTAGATTGTTTTATGGATTGATTTTATGTCTGAGTTATATGATGTGTGTTTTATATTTATATATATATATATATGTAATTTTATAAAATGTTTTCCTTTTTATAACGTTTTAATTAATAAAGAAGGCCATGTTTTACCACCTACAGGTTGTCTATCTCTTTTATTTGATTTTGTTGCATGGTTGTAATTTATTGGGTAATGTATGATTTATATTCCCGTGTTTGTACTAGATAATGTCCTAAACGGGTGTGATGGATGCAATAGATGGAAAATGGAAGTAAGTAGATAGTCCGACAGCTAGAGATTGGATAGATATAAATATTAGGCCCTCTTCACACAGTTTTTTTGGTGCCGATTTTGACGAGGAAACTGCGTCGGAATCCGTGCCCAAAAATTTCCCAAATCTTCTCCCATTGCTTTCAATGGGAATGAGAGGTGGGGTTCGCTCACGGTAAAAAAAGCATGTAAAAAGACACCCGCCTCAAAGAAGTGCATGTCACTTCTTGGGACGTAATTGGAGCTGTTTTTCATTGACTCCAATTAAAACCATCTCCAATTACGTCCATAAAAGACGCCGCGAAAAACAGGTGCACTTGTCAAAATGTCTGAAATTCAGGAGCTGTTTTCGCCTGAAAACAGCTCCGTAATTTCAGACGTAATTGGTGTTGCCGTGTGCACATACCCTTAGGCTGGAGCCAGCCTTAGGCCGGATTCACACGAGCGTGTGCGTTTTGCGCGCGCAAAAGGTCCATAAAAGCTCCATGTGTCAACAGCATACGATGCGCGGCTGCGTGATTTTCTCTGTTTTTATGTTTGTAAACAGAAAAGCACGTGGTGCTTTTCTGTTTTCGTTCATAGTTTTGACTACTGTAGCGCGCATCACGAGCGGCACACGGAAGTGCGTCCGTGTGCCGTGTGCGGTTTTCACACACCCATTGACTTCAATGGTTGCGTGATGCACTAAAAACGGGCAAATATAGGACTTGTCGTGGGTTTTACGCAGCGGACATACTCTGCGTGAAAATCACTGACAATCTGAACGGCCCCATTGACTAACATAGGTCCGTGCGACGCGCGTGAAAATCTTGCGCGTTGCACGGACGTATTATACGTTCGTCTGAATAAGCCCTTAGAGATCATGGAGCTGTGCAGTAAAATGTTGAGACCTCCATCACTGTCCTGAACTTCACCACACGGCGTTATTGAACATCCGAGGAATAATTAGAACTATCAGCGATGGAACTTTAGAACTTTCTATAGAAAGATGTGCTAAATGTGAAAGAAAAGGAATCTGTGTTTTGAAGCCATAATACAAAAGAAAGGAAGCAGGACATCTCTTTACATCTTCCTGAAATATTGTATATAGATATATATAGATAAGGCAAAGTTCTTTATAATGATGGAGGTCATAATAAAGAAAATTCATTATGTCGTGTTGTCCATAACAACCAGATGATTTCCATTCCATTTAGTTATGATTCTGCTTTTTTGTTATCAGAAACAGCGCCACTGTTGTTTATAGGCTGTGCCTGGTATTGCAGTTCAACCCCTTTTCCTTTAATGGGCCTGAACTGAAATGCCAAAAAAAGCCCATGTGCACGCGTTGCGCTGTTTCTAGAAAAGAAGCATTTGGCTGTTATGTATTTAATGTTCGATTTCTTTCTAAGTTCGCTTGGCTTTAATAATTACAGAATACTTCATGACCAACGTCAAGAACAGCGACTATGTGAAAGGAAGTAAAGAACGTAGACCCATCATAATAAGGGCATGGCCACACGTGGCGGATTTCCTCCGCAACTGTCCGCATCAATGCCGCACCTAATCCGGGTTGCGGATTACGGCTGCGGATCTGCCCAAAATGTGCAGAAAATTGATGCGGACTAGCTGCTGCGGACTGCGGGAAAAGTGCTTCCCTTCTCCCTATCAGTGCAGGATAGAGAGAAGGGACAGCACTTTCCCTAGTGAAAGTAAACGAATTTCATACTTACCGGCCGTTGTCTTGGTGACGCGTCCCTCTTTCGGCATCCAGCCCGACCTCCCTGGATGACGCGCCAGTCCATGTGACCGCTCCAGCCTGTGCTTGGCCTGTGATTGGCTGCAGCCGTCACTTAGACTGAAACATCATCCTGGGAGGCCGGACTGGAGACAGAAGCAGGGAGTTCTCGGTAAGTATGAACTTATATTTTTTTACAGGTTGCTGTATATTGTGATCGGTAGTCACTGTCCCGGGTGCAGAAACAGTTACTGCCGATCGCTTAACTCTTTCAGCACCTTGGACAGTGACTATTTACAGACGTCTCCTAGCAACGCTCCCGTCATTACGGGAGCCCCATTGACTTCCTCAGTCTGGCTGTAGACCTAGAAATACATAGGTCCAGCCAGAATGAAGAAATGTCAAGTTAAAAAAGCAAGACGGATCCGCAGCACACATAACATGTGCATGACAGCTGCGGACTTCATTGCGGAAATTAGAATCTCCATTGAAGTCAATGGAGAAATTCCGCCATGAGTCCGCCACTGCTCCGCAACAGACAGAGCATGCTGCGGACACCAAATTCCGCTCCGCAGCCTATGCTCCGCAGCGGAATTTTACGCATCGTCTAAACGAACACTGCTAAATTAAAGTGGAAGTCAATGGACAAACGGCTCCGCTGCGGATTAACGCTGCGGAGTGTCCGCAGCGGAATTTAAGTGAAATTCCGCCACGTGTGAACCCGGCCTAAAAGTTCTCAAGGCTATCTAGGATCTCAACCGGAGTCAGACATCAGACTGTTCTCAAAATGACAAGGCCGCGAATAATATACAGGTTGGGAAGTAGACAAATAGTTTTTGGAAACCATATGGTAGGTTTATTAATGCAAATCTAATTCCCAGTTAAAAAAGAGGGACAGTTAAGGCTCAAAGAGGGACCTGGTTCAAAAGTAGGGAATGTCCGTCCAAAAGAGGGACACTGAGGAAGGATGCGTACAACTCGTATGATTGCTAGGCAACAGACTAGAAAGCCAAAAATGAAGTCAAGAACATGCACAGTTTGAGAATGTAAAGCGACTGCGCTGCGTCTGTGAACCGGAGATGACGATGTCATGGATGGGATATAATACGGTGTCCCTAAAACATGGATAAAACATAAGCGGATTCAATTTCTATGAGACAGACTAGAAAATCAGAAGTGGCATAGTACATATAGGCAGATAAAAATATCAAGAGACTGCCAATAATGGGGATGTTATTGGTGGAAAGGACGATGTCCCTGGAAGTAACGCTCACAATGGCGGCATATACTAAAACCATATTCACGGCTACTGACTGGACAAGGGGACAAACAACATGCAGTAGGAATATGGATCTCGGAAGTTATTATTGTTTTTGCATTGCAGATATTGTCAACTGCGCAATTTTATAACGATTCCATTTTATCGTATGGATTGCCACAGTTGTGGCGATACCAATTATGTATATATATGTTTTTGTTTTTTTATTTTTTCCCTTATAATATATATATTTATTGTTAGAGCAGGCGACTATCTTATATCTTCGTCCATGAGGAATACAGCTACACAGTGACACCAGGCGGCCATCTTATATCAATGACCAAGAGGAATAGTGCTGCACAGTCACAACAGGCGACCATCTTATATCAATGACCATGAAGATTAGAACTGCGCAGTGATACTAGGCGACCATCTTATATCAATGATCGTGAGGAATAGAACTGCACAGAGACCAAGGCGGCCATGTTATATCAATGACCATGAAGATTAGAACTGCGCAGTGATACTAGGCGGCCATCTTATATCAATGACCATGAAGATTAGAACTGCGCAGTGATACTAGGCGGCCATCTTATATCAATGACCATGAAGACTAGAACTGCACAGAGACCAAGGCGGCCATGTTATATCAATGACTATGAAGATTAGAACTGCGCAGTGATACTAGGCAGCCATGTTATAGCAATGACCATGAAGACTAGAACTGCACAGTGACACAGGCAGCTATGTTATATCAATGACCATGAAGATTAGAACTGCACAGTGATACTAGACGGCCATGTTATATCAATGACCATGAAGATTAGAACTGCACAGTGATACTAGGCGGCCATGTTATATCAATGACCATGAAGACTCGAACTGCACAGTGATACTAGGCGGCCATGTTATATCAATGACCATCAAGACTAGAACTGCACAGTGATACTAGGCGGCCATGTTATATCAATGACCATGAAGACTAGAACTGCACAGTGATACTAGGCGGCCATGTTATATCAATGACCATGAAGATTAGAACTGCACAGTGATACTAGGCGGCCATGTTATATCAATGACCATCAAGACTAGAACTGCACAGTGATACTAGGCGGCCATGTTATATCAATGACCATGAAGAGTAGAACTGCACAGTGATACTAGGCGGCCATATAACACATAAAGGGAAGAAAAGAAGAAATGATCCAGCGCTGAGTCGTGCTTTAGATTTAAAAAGGAAGCAGTATTCCCACCTTTATTGGGGTATTGAAATAAAAATTGAAGGGAGACGCAGTCCCAAGACGTGTGTAGATAGTAGGCGGTTTGCCCTGGCCTACGCGTTTCAAGCACGGGCTGTGCTCTTACTCATGGCAAAAAAAATGTGAAAGCACTTCCTACCTTGCCTGCTAGATATACATAAATAATGAGTATGGGAAATTCAGGTGAGTGATTAACCCTTAATGCTGATTGTTGCTGCAGGTGAAATTTGCCTGCAGGATAAAACAGCATAGGTGTATATAATCAAAGAAGTATGTGTTACATACTAAAAAATCTATGGACCTGTTCATTCCATGCAAAAAACGATAACTAAATATGAATTAAACTGCTCAAGGTACTAGATGTTACATACAATACCTTGAATCGTAAAAATCATATAGCAGGCAAGGCAGTAATTGCCTCACGATATATACAAGATATATCACAGATGTTATATTTGCAAAGCAAATTGATTAAAAACAACATATATAACACAGTTTTCAGTCTGACTTGATTCCTATTGTTGCATATTTAAATTAGCATAAAGGATGTTGATAATATACGACACAAGTATGCAAACAAATCAGAAATATGATTAAAAATTATTATGGGAAGAAAATTAATTGTTCCCAACATAAAAAAGAGATTAAATATATATATACACAAAAATGACCAAAGGAACACTATGTAACCTGTGTATGTGCAACAGTTATATACTATCAAAACAATTGAATTCATCAATAAATGCCAATAAATTAAATCCTAAGTCGTAAGTATTTCATTGGGAGTAGTTGGAAAAAACTCGATATTAGTTAGGTCTGAATGGGGCTCAAAAAATTTCCATGCGATTATATCAAGAATTAATCTCGGAGTTTTTTTATATATAATTTCCGTTTGTAGTTTGTTGATTGCAAAAACGATACTTGGTTAACCCACAAAGGGTATTTCAGGTGTGGAACACAACCCTGTAAAGTTTGTAGTTTTTCCAAGATCACAAAAGAGTTTTCAAACTCCACAGGAAACATCAATTTCCCAATCAAGTCATACATCAACTGCAACAGCAATAACGTAGTTTACGTCATTGAATGTACGAGTTGCAACTTAACCCCTTACCTCTTTAGCCACTTTTGACCTTCCTGACCGAGCCTCATTTTTCAAATCTGACATGTGTCAATTTATGTGGTAATAACTCCGGAATGCTTTCACCTATCCAAGCGATTCTGAGATTGTTTTCTCGTGACACATTGGACTTTAAGTTACTGGCAAAATTTGCTCGATATGTTCAGTATTTAATTGTGAAAAACACCAAAATTTAGCGAAACATTGCAAAAATTAGAATTTTTCTCAATTTAAATGTATCTGCTTGTAAGACAGGCAGATATACCACACAAAATTGTTGCTAATTAACATCCCCCATATGTCTAATTTAGATTGGCATCATTTTTTGAACATCCTTTTATTTTTCTATGACGTTACAAGGCTTAGAACTTTAGCAGCAATTTCTCACATTTTCAAGAAAATTTCAAAAGGCTATTTTTACAGGGGCCAGTTTAGTTGTGAAGTGGCTTTGAGGGCCTTATATATTAGAAACCCCCAAAAAGTCACCCCATTTTAAAAACTTCACCCCTCAAAGTATTCAAAACAGCATTTAGAAAATGTCTTAACCCTTTACACATGTCACAGGAATTAAAGCAAAGTAGAGGTGAAATTTACAAATTTCATATTTTTTTGCAGAAATAAATTTTTAGTACAATTTTTTTTATAACACAGAAGGTTTTACCAGAGAAATGCAACTCAATATTTGTTGCCCAGTTTCTGCAGTTTTAGGAAATATCCCACATGTGGCTCTAGCGTGCTACTGGACTGAAGCACCGGCCTCAGAAGCAAAGGAGCACCTAGTGGATTTTGGGGCCTTATTTTTGTTAGAATATATTTTAGGCACCATGTCAGGTTTGAAGGGCTCTTGCGGTGCCAAAACAGTCAAAATCCCCCAAAAGTGACCCCATCTGGGAAACTACACACCTCAAGGAAATTATCTAGGGGTACAGTGAGCATTTTGACCGCACAGGTTTTTTACAGAAATTATTGGAAGTAGGCCGTGAAAATTAAAATCAACATTTCTTCAAAGAAAATGTAGGTTTAGCGATTTTTTTTCTCATTTCCACAAGGACTAAAGGAGAAAAAGCACCGTAAAATTTTTAAACCAATTTCTCCCGAGTAAAACAACACCCACATGTGGTAATAAACGGTTGTTTGGAGACACGGCAGGGCTGAGAAGGGAAAGAGCGCTATTTGGCTTTTGGAGCTCAAGTTTAGCAGGAATGGTTTGCGGAGGCCATGTCACATTTACAAAGCCCCTGAGGGGACAAAACAGTGGAAACCCCCCACAAGTGACCCCATTTTGGAAACTACACCCATTGAGGAAATTATCTAGGGGTATAGTGAGCGTTTTGACCCAACAGGTTTTTTGCATAAATTATTGGAAATAGGCCCTGAAAATTACAATCTAAATTTTTTCAAAGAAAATGTAGGTTTAGCTAATTTTTTCTCATTTCCACAAGGACTGAAGGAGAAAAAGCACCATAAAATTTGTAAACCAATCTCTCCCGAGTAAAACAAAACCCCACATGTGGTAATCAACGGTTGTTTGGAGACACGGCAGGGCTGAGAATGGAAAGAGCGCTATTTGGCTTTTGGAGCTCAAGTTTAGCAGGAATGGTTTGCGGAGGCCATGTCACATTTACAAAGCCCCTGAGGGGACACAACAGTGGAAACCCCCCACAAGTGACCCCATTTTGGAAACTACACCCATTGAGGAAATTATCTAGGGGTATAGTGAGCGATTTGACACCACAGGTTTTTTGCAGAAATGATTGGAAGTAGGCCCTGAAAATAAAAATCAACATTTTTTCAAAGAAAATGTAGGTTTAGCTTATTTTTACTAATTTCCACAAGGACTGAAGGAGAAAAAGCACCACAAAATTTGTAAATCAATTTCTCCCGAGTAAAACAATGCCCCACATGTGGTAATAAACGGCTGTTTGGAGACACGGCTTGGCTTAGAAGGGAAAGAGCGCTATTTGGCTTTTGGAGATCACATTGAGCAGGAATGGTTTGCGGCGGCCATGTCACATTTGCAAAGCCCCTGAGGGGAAAAAACAATGAAAACGCCCAAAAAGTGACACCATTTAGGAAACTACACCTCTTGAGGAATTCATCTAGGGGCGTAGTGAGCATTTTGACCCCACAGATGTTTCATAGAATTTATTAGAATTGGGCAGTGAAAATAAAAACAATCCTTTTTCTTCAATAAGACGTAGCTTTAGCGCAATTTTTTTCATTTTCGCAACAAATAAAGGAAAAAAAAGAACCCAACATTTGTAAAGCAATTTCTACCGAGTACGGCAATACCCCATATGTGGTCATAAACTGCTGTTTGGGCACACGGCAGGGCTCAGAAGGGAAGGACTGCCATTTGGAGTGCAGATGTTGCTGGATTGGTTTGTGGGCGCCTGTGGGCCCAAAACAGTGGAAACCCCCCAGAAGTGAACCAATTTTGGAAACTACACCCCTCAATGCATTTACCTAGGGGTGTAGTGAGCATGTTAACCCTGCAGGTGTTTTGTAGAAATTAGTGTGAACTCGATGTTGCAGAGTGAAAATGTGATTTTTTTCCATAGATATGCCAATATGTGGTGCCCGGCTTGTGCCACCATAACAAGACAGCTCTCTAATTATTATGCTGGGTTTCATGGTTTTAGAAACACCCTACATGTGGCCCTAATCTCTTGCCTGGACAGTCGACCAGGCTCAGGAGTGAAAGCGTACCATGTAAAATTGAGGCCTAATTTGGCGATTTACAAAGTATTGGTTCACAACTGCAGAGGCTCAGATGTGAAATAATAAAAATAAACCCCTGGGAAGTGACCCCATTATGGAAACTGCACCCCTCAAGGCATTTATTAAGTGGTGTAGTGAGCATTTTCACCCCACAGGTCTTTTCCATAAATGAATGCGCTGTGGATGGTGCAAATTAAAAATTTATATTTTTCCCTAGATATGCCATTCAGTGGCAAATATGTTGTGCCCAGCTTATGCCACTGGAGACACACACCCCAAAAATTGCTAAAAGGGTTCTCCCGGGTATGACGGTCCCATATATGTGGAAGGAAACTGCTGTTTGGGCACACTGTAGGGTTCAGATGGGAGGAAATGCCATTTGGCTTTTGGAGCGTGGATTTTGCTTGGTAGTAGTTTTGTTTGGAGTCTTATTGGTGTTTCCCTTTATAATGTGGGGCATATGTAAGCCGGGCGGAGTATATAAGGGGCATAGTCAGGTGGTATAATAATGGGGTAAAAAAAAACAATAAAATGATCCATAGATGTGTGTTACGCTGTGAAGCAATCCTTTCTGCACAGGCCAATGTCGCACTGATATATGGCGTCCTTTATTATCCCCCTTTTGATCCACACTCCGCGCCTTTGTAGTTTGGGGAATTTTGCTGGGAAAGTGTTGTCCTGGTATAATACGGGCACCGGCGCTTCCAGCGGATATGTTTGGGCCCTCCCTTTCCTGGTTCCCTAATTTTAGGTCCTTGATAAATCGCCTCTTCAAACAGAAGAAATGTTCACCTCGGGCACAACTGCATATTTTTTTATTTCCTGACTTATTGGAGCCATAACTAATTTTATTTTTCATAGACGTAGTGGTATGAGGGCTGGTTTGTTGCGGGACGAGCTGTAGTTATTATTGGTACCATTTTGGGGTACATGCGACTTTTTGATCACCTTTTATCCTATTTTTTGGGATGCCAGGTAAACAAAAAAACGCAATTCTGGCACAGCTTTTTTAGTTTTTTTTTATACAGCGTTCACCATGCGTTATAAATTACATGTTAACTTTATTCTGCGGGTCAGTACGATTCCGGCGATACCTAATTTACAGAACTTTTTCATGTTTTACAACTTTTTGCACAATAAAATTACTTTCGTAAAAAGAATGTATTTTTTCTGTCGCCAAGTTGTGAGAACCATAACTTTTTAATTTTTTTGTCGACGGAGGTGTATGAGGGCTTGTTTTTTGCGGGACGAGCTATAGTTTTTATAGGTACCATTTTTGGATACGTGCGACTTTTTGATCACTTTTTATTCTAATATTTGTAGGGCAAAGTGACCAAAAAACAGAAACTCTGGTAACGTTTTTTACGGGGTTTTTTTACGCTATTCACCGCATGCAATAAATAATATAATATTTTGATACCTCCAGTCGTTACGGTCGTGGCGATACCAAATACATATGGTTTATTATTATTTTTCAATAATAAAGGACTTGATAAGAGTAAAAGGGGGATTGTGTTTTATTTGATTACTTGAAACTATGACTGTTTTCAAACTTTTATTTTTTTGCACTTTTTTTTACACTTTTTTATACTTTTTTTACACTTTTCTTCAAGTCCCACTAGGGGACTTGAAGGTTCAACGGTCAGATTTTTTTTTTTTTCTAATACATTGCACTACCTATGTAGTGCAATGTATTAGATCTGTCAGTCATTCACTGACAGCAAGCCGATTAGGCTTCGCCTCCCGGCGGGGCCTAAATCGGCTTCCGTAATGGCAGAGCAGGAGACCATTGTGTCTCCTGTTGCCATAACAGCAGTCGCCAGTCCCGATTGCCTGTCAGGGCTGGCGATCTGCTAGTAACCGCTACGATGCAGCAATCGCTTTCGATTGCTGCATCGAAGCGGTTAATGGCAGGGATCGGAGCTAGCTCCGGTTCCTGCCGTTACAGGTGGATGTCAGCTGTACAGTACAGCTGACTTCCACCGCTGATGACGCCGGATCAGCTCCTGACCCGGCGCCATCTTGCCGGCAGCTACGGAAGCCGATCAGGCTCCGCCGCCGGGCGGATCTTGACCGGCTTCGGTGCTAGGCAGACTGGGAGGCCAGTATTAGGCCTCCGGTTGCCATTGCAGCCACCGGAACCCCGGCAATTTCATTACTGGGGTTCCGATGAGCTGCAAACACCTTAAGTGCAGCGATCGCGTTTGAGCGCTGCACTTAAGGGGTTAATGGCGGGGATCGAAGCTAATTTCGGTCCCCACCGTTACAGCCGGATGTCAGCTGTAAGATACAGCTGAGATCCGGTGATGATGGCACCGGCTCAGCTTCTGAGCCGGTCCCAAACATTCGGCGTACATGTACGGCAAGATGCGGGAAGTCAATGCTTTCCATGACGTACATGTATGGCAAATGTCGGGAAGGGGTTAAAATATGTGGGGTGTACAATAAGAAAATTCAAACTACGGGTTTTGGAACACCTGGGTTATATTAGGAACCCCAATATTTTGAACATCTCAAGCATAGCTAGACATTTCATCTCTCATCACAATCGATGCACCAGTTTGTTTTGCTGTTACGCAGTAGAGAAGGTTAGGGGCACTACTAGAGGAGGTAACATCAGGCACCACCTCTTGACGAGGGAGGCTTTCTGGATCTATAACCTGGAAACCCGTTTTCCGCTAGGTCTTA